>NC_088357.1:11525000-11685000 GCF_036884655.1 Musa acuminata AAA Group | reverse complement strand
TATCATAATGGCATCAAGGTACAGTCCCAGGATTAATACTGCATGCATCTTCTTATTAAGTTATGCTTCACCCCATCTTCTTGTTTCACTCTGGAGCAGGAGACTGGAAGCTGATCGTTTCTTCACGAGCTATTTCAATGAGAAGACGTACACCAAGAGGGGGTTCAAGTGGGTGAACACCACAGAAAGCTTAAGAGATGTTCTCCTGCGCCATTACCCTCATACTGTTTCCAAATGGATGAACTCCACCAGTGCATTCTCCGTGTGGGATGCTCCACCTAATTCCTTCAATCCCATTCCGCTGCTTCTACGGTTCCCAAGTTAAGTGCCAGTAGTGAAGTGAGGATTCGCGTGCGTCTAAGTTTCTGCATCCATGATAAGTGTGTTTAATTCCCTTTCGGAACTCATGAAGCCATCGTTCCTTTGATTGATTCATCCAAACAATAAAGTGTGTTCCTTCATGTCTGCTTGATCCTCTAGTTTGTTCTCTTTATTACTTGATTTATGTTATGATCCCCTTTATTTATATTTTTACGTCATTCATCACAGAAAATATAATGTCATAGTTACTGTTTCACAAATTGTCACTATCCAACTTAACATACAATTCATCCAGTAATTAACAGATAAAAAGGAAAACTAGAATCTTCATATCAGCATTTAAAAGATCTTTTAAATGTTTACAAAGAGACAAATCCTGATCTTTTGATTGTACAAAGTGCCTTAATTACCAAGATAGTTTTTTTAAAATAAATTTGAAAATTTGATGTCATAGCATCTCAAGTCTGTCACAAATCATTTATACCTCTGACTATGCATCTCAAATTTATAGTTTAGTTGTAAGTAACATGAGAAATTTCCCTCAAAGCTTTACTGATCCTCACATTTGCTAATAAAATTCATTATTGTTAAACAGGTTTGATAAAAGGGCATGAGAGGCTTGGAAATTAGAAGAAATTATAACTTTTAATACTTACTCAAAACACTTATCTACTGTATAACCTTTTTTAGGACCCATCGAGACAAATTGATAATGCGAGAAAGTCGCAAATGGGTAAATACTTAATGGGTACTCTAAGGGTTCCGATCAGGAGTCATCAGATCACTTGAGATCCTAATCTTAGTCCACGTGGCATGATTCAGATCCTTGTGACCACTCCCCTTTTGGATGCATGACTCGGGAAGTGCAGTACCCTTTCAGACCCTGTTCGCCTCCTTGGTCCTCTTTTTCCATACCTGCTCCAAGCCCTACCCATTCCCCAATTCGTTCTCATATATATTCTCCTTGTATTAGACTTAAGGAATTGACCGATGTCACATCGAGAATTTCACTTCCTCACCAGAAAGTAAAGCGATCCCTCATTGATCACTCCCAATTCGATAATTCCTTCCTTTGCTTTGGAAATTGTTATTATTGCATTATTGGATATGCTTTGTTTCTTTTGCTATCCTATCGTACCTTCTGTTTGATATACTCATCGGGTTTTTCTTTGTGATTGATCACTTGAGTCATTCATCGTGCATATAGTGGGATTCGAATTTTTGAGGTCCTTAGAATTAAACAATTAAAGTTTAAGACAATAAAAAAAAATTCCGAATAGACTTTTATGGTTTACCATTAGTCATCATGGGCTCTTGGAAATTAGTTAAACTTCTATTATATCGAAAGCATCTTTTATTTGTCTATTTTAGTCTTAATATGTTCAAAAACTTTATCTTTGAATAAATGAGTTTCATAATATGTTCATTGGTTTATTTTTTATTTAAATAACAGAGATATTTTATTCTCTCATGTGGTTTTTATCATCTAAATTATGAAAAATTTAATTTAAATAAGGATATAAAGGACAATGTAGATCGTGAACTTCACTTTTAGTTGGTTATAGTCTTAATGATTTTATCATTCTAACTATTGTGCTACATTATAGTTTTTTTTCTTTTATGAAAGAAAGCGTACAAAGTAGACAAATTTTCATAAAATACTTAGGAACAAACTTTATGTTGACATATCCTCTCACAAAATGTGAACCGCCCAAGATCTTTCATGAGCATACTGCTCATATGGGTATATTAGAATTTTACGAAACCTTAGTTTAGTGAGAGTTTGTCGTATGTTTGTTGTATGTTCTATACCAGATTCTATATTTGTATAGATATTTTTTTATCAGAAATAAAGTTTTAATTTATTATACTTTATATATTATGGTAATTAAAGTTATTAATGATCTCATAAAAATAAAGTTGGACCAGTTGAATATTGACATGTATTCAATATTTGTAATTTTCATGCTACACATTTTATAATTGATCTATGTCATTTGGTTATGTTAATATTAATAATCATTAATGAGTTTAGCTATGATTGATATAATGAAGTCTGCTTTGGTCATATACTAATATGGCGAATAGATTTTGTATGTCTTATTTAATAATGATAATAGTTTTGAGCTCATAAAGTATATCACATTTATAAGAATATATATGTGACCCAGTGGGAGATTATTAGAATTTTAAGGGTCACACATGTATAATTAAATGTATCAAATCATTATTTTGATTAGCCAAAATTAAAATGAAGTTATTTGGCTAAGGGGCATCATTATTATAAAAATTAATTATGTGAATACCATCAGTTATATTTCCAACTTAATAACAAGACAAGTTAGGAACATGAAACATCATGACAAGACAAGTTTGGAATATGAAACATCCTGGAGCATTTCTATAAATAGGATTATGGTCCCCGTTTGTAGTATCAATTTTCATATTTCTCAGAGAGAAACAAAATACTATGATGAATTCATCGCTTCTATATTAATATGATTCATTATTATTATAGGATTTCAAATATATTATTATGGATTTAATAAGTTTTTATGGAAACATTGTAAGATTCGGTTTTGGTTCTATAATATATGTTTGATATATATTTGATGTGTTAAATAACCAACAATTTTCCCTTAAAGCCTTACTGATCCTCACATTTGCTACTAAATTTCGTTATTGATAAACAGGTTTAATAAAATACCATGAGAGGCTTGGAAATTAGAAGAAATTATAACTTTTAATACTTACTCAAAACACTTACGTACTGTGTAACCTTTTCCGGGACCCATTGAGGCATATCGGTAATAAGAGAAAGTCACAAATGGGTGAATACTTAATGGGTACTCAAGAGGCTCCCATCAGGAGCCATTGGATCACTTGAGATCCTAATTTCAGTTCATGTGGAACGATTCAGATCCTTCTGACCACTCCCCCTTTTGGGTGCATGACTCGAGAAGCACGGTACCCTTTTAGATCTTGTTCGCCTCCCTAGTCCTCTTTCCCCAGCACCACTCGAAGCCCTACCCGTCCCCCAATTTCGTCTCATACATATTCGCATTGTATTAGACTCAAGGAATTGGTCGAGGTCGCATCGAGAATTTCACTTCCTCACCGGAAGGTAAAGCGATCCCTCATCGATCACTCACAATTCGATAATTCCTTCCTTCCAATGTGCTCTGGAAATTGTTATTATTGTATTTTTTAATATGCTTTGTTTCTTCTGCTATCCTATCATTCCTTTTGTTTGATATGCTCATCAGATTTTTCTTTGTAATCGATCACCTCTGTCATCCATCATGCACATAATGTCATTAAAATTAAACAACTAAAGTTTAAGATAATAAAAAAAGTTTCTGAAGAGATTTTTAAGGTTTATCATTAGTCATCATGGCTCTTGGAAATTAGTTGAACTTTTATAATGCCATTAGCATCTTTTATTTGTCTGTTTTAGCACTAATATGTTCAGAAACTTTATATTTGAATAAATTAGTTTCATAATCTATTTATTGGTTTATTTTTATTTAAATAATAGAGTTTTTTTATTCCATCATGTGATTTTTATCATCTAAATTATGAAAAATTTAATTTAGATAAGGATTTAGAGGACATACAATAGTCTAAACTATTCATACAATGTTTTCGTTCTAATTATTTTGCTGCATTATGATTTTTTTCTCTTTTGTGAAAAAAGGATACAAAGTAAATAAATTTCCATAGAACACTTAGGAATAAACTTTATATTGGCATGTACTTTCACAAAAGGTATACCACCTAAGGTCTTTCATGAGCATATTGCTCATATGGTATTTTAGAATTTGAGAAAACTTCAGTAGGAGTTTATTATATGTTTGTTATATATTCTATATCAGATTCTATATTTGTATAGATATTTTCTGATCAGAAATAAAGTTTCAGTTTATTATACTTTGTACATTATGACTATTAAAGTTATTAATGATCTCATAAAAATAAAGTTAGACTAGTTGAATATTGACATGTACATATTATATTCATGTAATTTTCATGCTACACATTTCATAATTAATCTATGTCATTTGGTTATGTTAATATTAGTGATCATTGATGAATTTAGCTATGATTATTATAGCGAAGACCGCTTTAGTCCTATACTAATGTGGCCAATAGACGAGATTTTTTGTGTGTCTTGCTTAATAATGATAATAATTTTGAACTCATAAAGTATAGCACATTTATAAGGATACATATGTTACCCAGAGGAATATTATTATAATTTTAAGGGTCGCACATGTATAATTAAATATGTTAAGTCATTATTTTGATTAACCAAAATTAAAGTGATTTAATTAAAATAAAGTTATTTGGCTAAGGGGCATAATTATTATGAAAATTAATTATGTAAATACTATTAGTTATATTTCTAACTTGATGACAAGACAAGTTAGGAATATGAAACATCCTAAGTCGATTACGAGACAAGTTACGAATATGAAACATCCTAAGGCATTTCTATAAATAGGGTTATGGTCCCCAATTATAGTATCAATTTTCATATTTCTCTTCACTTGTGAAAAAAAAACAAAAGGGTTCTTAGAGATACTTGTAATTTGAAGGCTAATTCACTAATTAAACTAAAATACTTTGATAGATTCATTAAGTACGCTTCCACGTTAATATGTTTCATAATTGTTGTAGGATTTCATATATATTATTATAGATTTAATAAGTTTTTATGAAAATATTCTAAGATTCGGTTTTGGTTCTATAAAACCTGATTGATCTATATTTGATTTGTTAAATAACCAACAAATTTCCCTTAAAGCCTTGCTAATCCTCATATTTGCTACTAAATTTCATTATTAATAAACATGTTTAATAAAATGCCATGAGAGGCTAGGAAATTATAAGAAATTATAACTTCTAATACTTACTCAAAATACTTACCTATTGTGTAACCCTTTTGGGGACCCATCGAGGTCAATCGGTAATGTGGGAAAGTCGCAAATGGGTGAATACTTAATAGGTACTCAAGAGGCTCTCATCAGGAGCCGTCGGATTACTTGTGATCCTAATCTTTGTCCACATATAATGATTCGGATCCTTGTGACCACTCCCTCTTTTAAGCGTGCAACTCGAGAAGTACGGTACCCTTTCAGATCCCGTTCGCCTCCCCGGTCCTCTTTCCCTAGCCCCACTCGAAGCCCTACCCATCCCCTAATTCCGTCTCATACATATTTGCCTTGTATTAGACTCGAGGAATTGGCCGAGGTCGCATCGAGAATTTTACTTCCTTACCATAAGGTAAAGTGATCCCTCATCGATCACTCCTGATTCGATAATTCATTCTTTCCATTCTGTTCTAGAAATGGTTATTATTACATTTTTTGGTATGCTTTGTTTCTTTTGCTATCCTATCATGCCTTTTGTTTGATATACTCATTAGGTTTTTCTTTGTGATCGGTCATCTTAGTCATCCATCGTGCAGATAGTGGGATTCGAATTCTTTATGTCCTTAGAATTAAACAACTAAAGTTTAAGACAATAAAAAAAACTTCTGAATAGACTTTTATGGTTTACCATTAGTCATCATGGCTCTTCGAAATTGGTTGAACTTCTATAATGTCATAAGCGTCTTTTATTTGTCTATTTTAGCGTTAATTTGTTCAGAAACTTTATCTTTAAATAAATGAGTTTCATAATCTATTCATTGGTTTATTTTTTATTTAAATAACAAAGATTTTTTATTCCATCACGTGGTTTTTATCATCCAAATTAAGAAAAATTTAATTTAGATAAGGATATAAAGGACAATGTAGGTTGTGAACTTCACTTTTAGTTGGTTATAGTCTTAACTATTCATACAATGTTTTTGTTCTAATATTTTGATGAATTATGGTTTTTTTTCTTTCATGAAAAAAAGGATACAAAATAGAGAAATTTTGACATATCACTTAGGAACAAACTTTATATTGGTGTATTCTCTAACAGAATATACCACCCAAGGTCTTTAATTAGCATACTACTCAAATCGGTATATTAAAATTTGAGGAAACTTTAGTTTAGTGGGAGTCTATCATATGTTTGTTGTATGTTCTACATCAGATTCTATATTTGTATAGATAATTTTTTATCAGAAATAAAGTTTTAGTACATTATGATAATTAAAGTTATTAATGATCTGATAAAGATAAAGTTAGATAAATTGAAAATTGACATGTGAATATCACATTCATGTAATTTTTATGTTTCGCATTTCATAATTGATCTATCATTTAGTTATATTAATATTAGTGATCGTTGATTAGTTTAATTATGATTGATATAATGAAGACCACTATGGCCTTATACTAATATGGTTAATGGACGAGATTGTTTTGTATGTCCTGTTTAATAATGACTATAATTTTGAGCTCATTAAGTATAGCATATTTATAAGGATACATATGTGACATAATGGGAGATTATTAGAATTTTAAGGATATAATTAAATGTGTTAAGTCATTATTTTGATTAGCCAAAATTAAAGTGATCTAATTAAAATAAAGTTATTTGGCTAAGGGGCATAATTATTATGAAAATTAATTATGTGAATACCATTAGTTATATTTCTAACTTGATGACAAGACAAGTTAGGAATATAAAACATCCTAAGTTGATGACGAGACAAGTTAGGAATATGAAACATCCTAAGACATTTCTATAAATAGGATTATGGTCCCCGATTATAGTGTCAATTTTTAGATTTCTCTTCACCCGTCAAAGAGAAATAAAATGGTTCTTAGAGATACTTGCAATTGAAAGGCTAATTTACCAATTAAACCAAAATACTCTGATGAATTCATCAAATACGCTTTCGTGTTAATATATTTCATAATTGTTGTAGGATTTCATGTATATTATTATAGATTTAATAAGTTTTTATGAAAACATTCTAAGATTCGATTTTGGTTTTGTAAAACATGTTTGATCTATATTTAATGTGTTATATAACCAACAATTTTCCCTCAAAGCCTTACTGATCCTCACATTTGCTACTAAATTTTGTTATTGATAAATAGGTTTGATAAAATGCCATGAGAGGCTTAGAAATTATAAGAAATTATAACTTTTAATACTTACTCAAAACACTTACCTACTATGTAACCTTTTCCAAGATCCATTGAGGCAAATCGATAATGCTAGAAAGTCACAAATGAGTGAATACTTAATGGGTACTTAAGGGGCTCCTATCAAGAGTCGTCGAATCACTTGAGATCCTAATCTTAGTCCACATGGCACGATTCAGATCCTTGTGACCACTCCCTCTTTTGGGGGCTTGACTCAAGAAGCGCGGTACTCTTTCAGACCCCATTCACCTCCCCAGACCTCTTTCCCCAGCCCCGCTCAAACCTCTACCCGTCCCCCAATTCCGTTCCATACATATTCACATTGTATTAGACTTGAGGAATTGGTCAAGATCGCATCAAGAATTTCACTTCCTCACCGAAAGGTAAAGCGATCCCTCATCAATCACTCGCGAATCGATAATTCCTTCCTTCCAATCTGCTCTGAAAATTGTTATTATTGCATTTTTGGATATGTTTTGTTTCTTTTACTATCCTATCATGCCTTCTGTTTGATATGCTCATCGGGTTTTTCTTTGTGAATGGTCACCTGAGTCATCCATCATGTATATAGTGGGATTCGAATTCTTGAGATTCTTTGAATTAAACAACTAAAGTTTAAGACAATAAAAAAAACTTCTGAATAGACTTTTATGGTTTACCATTAGTCATCATGGCTCTTGGAAATTGGTTGAACTTCTATAATGTCGTAAGCATCTTTTATTTGTCTATTTTAGCATTAATTTGTTCATAAACTTTATCTTTGAATAAATGAGTTTCATAATCTGTTCATTGGTTTATTTTTTATTTAAATAACAAAGATTTTTTATTCCATCACGTGGTTTTTATCGTCCAAATTAAGAAAATTTTAATTTAGATAATGATATAAAGGACAATGTAGGTTGTGAACTTCACTTTTAGTTTTTTATAGTCTTAACTATTCATATAATGTTTTTGTTCTAATATTTTGATGAATTATGATTTTTTTTCTTTCATGAAAGAAAGGATACAAAATAAAGAAATTTCCACATAACACTTAGGAACAAAATTAATATTGGTGTATTCTCTCATAGAATATGTACCACCAAAGGTCTTTCATTAGCATGCTACTCATATCGATATATTAGAATTTGAGGAAACTTCAGTTTAGTGAGAGTCTGTCATATGTTTGATATATGTTCTACATCAGATTCTATATTTGTATAGATATTTTTTTATCAGAAATAAAGTTTTAGTAAATTATGATAATTAAAGTTATTAATGATCTCATAAAGATAAAGTTAGACAAATTGAAAATTGACATGTGTATATCATATTTATGTAATTTTTATACTACCCATTTCATAATTGATTTGTGATTTAGTTATGTCAATATTAGTGATCATTGATTAGTTTAGCTATGATTGATATAATGAAGACCACTTTGGTCTTATACTAATATGACCAATGGACGAGATTGTTTTGTATGTCCTATTTAATAATGACTATAGTTATGAGCTCATTAAGTATAGCATATTTATAAGGATACATATGTGATATAGTGGGAGATTGTTAGAATTTTAAGAAATATGTTAAGTCATCATTTTGATTAGCCAAAATTAAAGTGATTTAATTAAAATAAAGTTATTTGGATAAGGGGCATAATTATTATAAAAATTAATTTTATGAATACCATTAGTTATATTTCTAACTTGATGACAAGACAAGTTAAGAATATGAAACATCCCAAGTCGATTACGAGATAAGTTACGAATATGAAACATCCTAAGACATTTCTATCAATAGGGTTATAGTCCCCAATTATAGTATCAATTTTCATATTTCTCTTCACTTGTGAAAGAAAAACAAAAGGGTTCTTAGAGATACTTGTAATTGGAAGGCTAATTCACTAATTAAACTAAAATACTTTGATAGATTCATTAAGTACACTTCCACGTTAATATGTTTCATAATTGTTATAGGATTTCATATATATTATTATAGATTTAATAAGTTTTTATGGAAATATTCTAAGATTCGGTTTTGGTTCTATAAAACCTAATCGATCTATATTTGATTTGTTAAATAACCAACAAATTTCCCTTAAAGCCTTGCTAATCCTCATATTTGCTACTAAATTTCGTTATTAATAAACAGGTTTAATAAAATGCCTTGCTAAGCCTTGCTAATACTCACTCAAAATACTTACCTATTGTGTAACCCTTTTGGGGACCCATTGAGGTCAATCGGTAATGTGGGAAAGTTGCAAATAAGTGAACACTTAATAGATACTCAAGAGGCTCCCATCAGGAGTCATTGGATCACTTGCGATCCTAATCTTAGTCCACATGGAATGATTTAGATCCTTGTGACCACTCCCTCTTTTGGGCGTGTGACTCGAGAAGTATGGTACCCTTTCAGACCCCGTTCGCCTCCCCGGTCCTCTTTCCGTAGCCCCACTCGAAGCCTTACCCATCCACCAATTCCGTCTCATACATATTTGCCTTGTATTAGACTCGAGGAATTGGCCGAGGTCACATTGAGAATTTTACTTCCTTACCAGAAAGAAAAGCGATCCCTCATCAATCACTCCCGATTCGATAATTCCTTCTTTCCATTCTGTTCTAGAAATGGTTATTATTACATTTTTTGGTATGCTTTGTTTCTTTTGCTATCCTATCATGCCTTTTGTTTGATATGCTCATCAGGTTTTTCTTTATGATCGGTCATCTTAGTCATCCATCGTGCATATAGTGAGATTCGAATTCTTTATGTCCTTAGAATTAAACAACTAAAGTTTAAGACAATAAAAAAAAATTCGAATAGACTTTTATGATTTACCATTAGTCATCATGGCTCTTGGAAATTAGTTGAACTTCTATAATACTGTAAACTTCTTTTATTTATCTATTTTATGTTAATATAGTCAGAAAATTTATCTTTAAATAAATAAGTTTCATAATCTATTCATTGGTTTTTTTTATTTAAATAAAAGAGATTTTTTATTCCATCATGTGGTTTTTATCGCCCAAATTATGAAAAATTTAATTTAAACAAGGATATAAATGACAATATAGGTTGTGAACTTCACATTTAGTTGGTTGTAGTCTTAACTATTCATACAATGTTTTCGTTCTAATTATTTTGCTGCATTATGATTTTTTTTCTTTCGTGAAAGAAAAGATAATAGTAAACAAATTTTCATACAACACTTAGGAATAAACTTTATGTTAGCAGATCCTCTCAGAAAAGGCGTATCACCCAAGGTCTTTCATGAGTATATTGCTTATATGGGTATATTAGAATTTGAGGTAACTTCAGTTTAGTGGGAGTATTCTATATTTGTATAGATATTTTCAGATTAGAAATAAAATTTATTATACTTTATACGTTATGGTTATTAAAGTTATTAATGATCTCATAAAGATAAAGTTGGACCAGTTGAAAATTGACATATATAGATCACATTCATGTAATTTTCAAGCTACATATTTCAAAATTAATCTATTTCATCTGGTTATGTTAATATTAGTGATTATGAGTTTAGCTATGATTGATATAATGAGGATTGGTCCTATACTAATATGGTCATTATATGAGATTGCTTTGTATGTCCTGTTTAATAATGATAATAGTTTTGAGCTCATAAAGTATAGCATATTTATAATGATACATATATGACACGGTGAGAGATTATTATAATTTTAAGGGTCAATATGGATAATTAAATGTATTAAGTCATTATTTTGATTAGTTAAAATTAAAGTGATCTAATTAAAATAAAGTTATTTAGCTAAGGGGCATAATTATTATAAAAATTAATTATGTAAATATCATCAGTTATATTTCTAACTTGATGACAAGACAAGTTAGAAATACGAAATATCTTCACTTAATATTGAGATAAGTTAGGAATATGAAACATCTTGGGGCATTTCTATAAATAGGGTTATAGTCCCCGATTGCAGTATCAATTTTTAAATTTCTCTTCATCTGTCAAAGTGAAATAAAAGGGTTCTTAGAGATACTTGCAATTGGAAGGCTAATTCACTAATTAAACCAAAATACTCTAATAGATTCATTAAGTATGCTTTCATGTTAATATATTTCATAATTATTTTAGAATTTCATGTATATTATTATGGATTTAATAAGTTTTTATAAAAATATTTTGAGATTCGGTTTTAGTTCTATAAAACATGTTTGATCTATATTTGATGTATTGAATAACCAACAATTTTCCCTCCCTCACATTTGCTACTAAATTTCATTATTGAGATACAAGTTTAATAAAATGCCATAAGAGGCTACGAAATTAGAAGAAATTATAACTTCTAATACTTACTCAAAACACTTACCTACTGTGTAACCTTTTCCGAGACCCTTCGAGGCAGACAGTAACGTGAAAAAGTCGCAATTAGATGAATACTTAATGGCTACTCAAGGGGCTCCTATCAGGAGCCGTTAGATCACTTGAAATCCTAATCTAAATCCATATGGCATGATTCAAATCCTTATGACCACGCTCCCTTTTGAGTATATAACTCGGGAAATGTAGTACCCTTTCAGACCCCATTTGGCTCCCCGATCCTCTTTCCCTAGCCCTAGCCGTCCCCTAATTTTGTCCCATACATATCCACCTTGTATTAGACTCGAGGAATTGGTTGAGTTCGCATCGAGAATTTCACTTCCTCACTAGAAGGTAAAGCGATCCCTCATCAATCACTCCCAATTCGATAATTCCTTTTTTCCATTCTACTTTGGAAATTATTATTATTATATTTTTTTTATATGCTTTGTTTCTTTTGCTATCCTATCATGCCTTCTGTTTGATATGCTCATTAGGTTTTTCTTTGTGATCGATCACCTCAGTCATCCATCGTGCATATAGTGGGATTCGAATTCTTTATGTCCTTACAATTAAACAACTAAAGTTTAAGACAATAAAAAAAAATTTCGAATAGACTTTTATAGTTTACCATTAGTCATCATGGCTCTTGGAAATTAGTTGAACTTGTATGGTGCGGTAAGCTTCTTTTATTTGTCTATTTTAATGTTAATATGTTCAAAAACTTTATCTTTAAATAAATGGGTTTCATAATCTATTTATTGATTTATTTTTTATTTAAATAAAGAGATCTTTTATTCCATCATGTGGTTTTAATCATCCAAATTATAAAAATTTAATTTAGACACAGATATAAAGGGCAACGTAGGTTGTGAACTTCACTTTTAGTTGGTTATAGTCTTAAATATTCATACAATATTTTTATTTTTCTTTTGTATTTTATGAAAGAAAGGGTAAAAAAAGATAAATTTACATAGAACACATGTGAACAAACTTTATAATGGTATATCCTCTCACAAAAGGTGTACCACCCAAGGTCTTTCATTAACATACTACTTATATAGGTATATTAGAATTTGAGAAAACTTTAGTTTAGTGTGAGTTTATCATATGTTTTTTGTATGTTCCATACCAGATTCTATATTTATATAAATATTTTCTGATCAAAAATAAAATTTCAATTTATTATACTTTGTACATTATGGCTATTAAAGTAATTAATAATCTTATAAAATAAAGTTGGACCAATTGAAAATTGACATATACATATCACATTCATGTAATTTTCATGCTACACATTTCATAATTGATCTATATCATTTGGTTATGTTAATATTAGTGATCAGTGATGAGTTTAGATATAGTGAAGACTTCTTTGGTCCTATACTAATATGACCAATAGACAAAATTATTTTGTATATTCTATTTAATAATGACTATAGTTTTGAGCTCATAAAGTATAGCATATTTATAAGGATACATATGTGGGAGATTGTTAGAATTTTAAGGGTCACATATGTATAATTAAATGTATTAAGTCATTATTTTTATTAGCCATAATTAAATTAATCTAATTAAAATAAAGTTATTTGGCTAAGGGGTATAATTATTATAAAAATTAATTATATGAATATCATCAATTACATTTCTAACTTGATGATGAGACAAGTTAGGAATATGAATCATCTTGGGGTATTTCTATAAATAAGGTTATAGTCCCCGGTTGTAGTATCAATTTTTAGAGAAACAAAAGGGTTCTTATAGATACTTGTATTTGGAAGACTAATTCATCAATTAAACCAAAATTCTCTGATGGATTCATCAGGTATGCTTTCACAGTAATATGTTTCATAATTATTACAAGATTTCATGTATATTATTATGGATTTAATAAGTTCTTATGAAAACATTCTAATATTCGGTTTTGGTTGTTTGATCTATATTTGATGTGTTAAATAATCAATAATTTTCCCTCAAAGTCTTAAATCCTCACATTTGCACTAAATTTCGTTATTGACAAACAGGATTAATAAAATGTCATGAGAGGCTTGGAAATTAGAAGAAATTATAAGTTCTAATACTTACTCAAAATACTTATCTGCTGTATAAATTTCTACTATTTTCCCTAGAACAACTCTTACACTATTTTCTTTCCTTTTTTTTCTGAATAAATTTCTACTTTCAGAATGCATTTAGTTCAGCTTTAAATTAACATCGTAATTCATTAATTGGATTTTTTTGACCCTAATTTAATGTCCTATGGTTGAGTTTATCTGATCATTCTTATGTATTTAGCAAGTCAAATCAATAACCATAAATTTATGATTTGCCAAATAAATCTGCAATTACCAACTTAACTCTCTTTGACCTTTAACTAAATGTAATCTTAGATGTTCTAAGCATATTACAATTGTATCATGCTCCACAATATAGTATTTGTTTAAATAATAAATAATAAAATATAAATCTCATTAAATGTATTCATGTGTATAATTCTAGATTAATTATATATTATTTTTATAATTAATTATTTTTTGGGATGTGTTGGAGAATATTAAAGGTGGCTAATTCAAGTGTGTTCCCGTATAATTCCCCTCACGTCCTCTCTTCCTCCCCACTCCAAAAGATCGCCACCTTCAAGGATTGACCGCCCCCGACCGTCGCCTCATCTGCTTCGGCCTCTGTCGCCTCCTCCTCCCCCCTCGATACCTTCACCTTCGACCCCGTATTCTCCGCCTTCCTCTTGTTGGGCTGGCAACCTATAATGGGTTCAGCCCATAGTGGGCTTTAACAGCCCACCTCCTCTAAAACCTAGCCCTAAATCATATTAAGGGGTGTGGGTGGCTACGTTTTTGTGGTAGAAAGAGGCAAAAAATATGCAAGAGAATACTGTAGCCACGTGATTCCAAAAAAAAAGAGGAGAACAAGGTAGAAAAATAAGAAAAAAAAAAAGGAAGAAGACAAGGACAACGTAGAGAGACTGTTATCAATCATCTAGCAATGTTTTCATCTCAGCTTAAATCAGATCTATAGTAGATTCTTACTGTGATTACTTGGGAAAAATTTAGATATTGTATACAGTGATGTGATCCTTGTATCTCAGTTATTCTCTTGTGATTGTTGCTAGAGTTTTGAGCAAGAGATTGAGATTTGTATATTCATTAGTCTTATAGTGGATTATCTTTAGTTTGCCCTATGGTTTTTACCCTTCACATTAGAGGGATTTTTTACGTAAATCTTAGTATTCTATTTTATTGTGATTCCATTTAATTCTGTTGTGTGCTTTGGCCTAGTAGTATTTGTTCATATACAAAAGGTTATTCTGCTTTATATCCCATTAACTAATATCATAGCAGGGTTTTAGTGATTTAATTTTGTATTTGAACATGGAGGCTAGTAGTGTTTCTCGTATGATTAGTTTGAATGGAAACAATTGGATGATATAGAAACCAAAAATGGAAAATCTCTTGTATTACAAAGATTTGTGTGGACCTTTGCAGGAGGATAGTGCAAAACCCACAACTATGACAGATGATGAGTGGAAGAGGTTAGATCGAAAAACAGTTGAGTTTATTTGACAATGGCTTGATGATGGTGTCTTTCACCATGTTTCTATTGAAATTTCTACATATTCTCTTTGAAAAAAGTTAAAAAGTCTCTATAAAAGAAAAACAGTTTGTAATAAAGATTTTTTGATCAGAAAACTTGTGAACCTAAAATATAGAGAGAGTGCTTCTATTGCTGAGCATTTGAATGAAATGTAGAGTATCACTAATCAGTTATCCTCTATGAAAATATTTTTTGATGATCAGTTGCAGGCATTGTTACTTCTCAGTTCACTGCTAGAAAGCAAGGAGACATTGGTGGTTTCCCTCAGTAATTCTGCGTCAGATGGTGTTGTCACTATAAGTCAAGTAACAAGCAGTTTGTTGAATGAAGAGTTGAGAAAAAAGAATTCAGCAACATCTCAAAATGATTCACAGACACTTATCTCAGAGAACAGAGGAAGGTCAAAGTCTAGAAGCAGTTCACGCATGGGTAGAAGCAAGTCAAGATTAAGAAAAGATATTATTTGCTATAACTATGGTGAGAAAGGACATTATAAGAATCAATGTAAGCAACCTAATAAGAACAAGAAAAAGGGAAAAGAAGTGGAGTCTACAAAGTCAAAAGATAATACTACAACTATAGTGCAAGGTGGTGATTATTTGATTTTGTCTCCTTCTGATGATATTTTTTTCTTGTGTGTGTAAGGATCTTGAGTGGATGATTGACACGGGTGCTTCTTATCATGCTACACCATGGAGGGAGTTTTTTTCTACATACAGGTCTGAAAATTTTGGTGTTGTCAAGATTGGCAACTATGGCATGGCAGACATCATTGGCATGGGTGATATCCATTTAAAAATCAACCTTGGCTGCAAGTTGGTGCTTAAGGATGTGATACATGTAGTTGACTTGAGGCTAAATTTAATTTCAATTGGAAGTGAAAACTATGATAGCAGATCTCACAAAGGGTAATGGAAACTCAGTAAGGGTTCTCTTATTGTGGCTAGTGGAAAGAAATATCATACTTTGTACAGGTTGCAGGCTAAAGCTTATGGTTAGCAGTTAAATACTACAGAAAAATACTTCAGCATGGAGTTTGGCATAAGCGACTATGACACATGAGTAAGAAAGGGCTACAAGCTCTTTCCAAGAGAGAGGTATTGTCAGACCTTAGAGGTATACATCTGAACTCTTGTATTGATTGTTTGGCTGGTAAAGAACATAGAGTTTTATTTGCTAGTCCTACTATATCTAGAAAAATGCATGTCTTAGATCATGTTTATACAGATGTATGTGGTCATTTGAGGTCAAAAACTCCTAGTGGATCTATTGATGTTCCTGGTATAAGTGACGCACTTTATTTTATCACTTTTATAGATGATTTTTCCAGAAAAGTTTGGGTCTATGCTTTGAAGACAAAAGATTATATTATTAATGCCTTCAAAGACTTTCATGCTAGAGTTGAAAGCGAGAAAGAAAGACAATTGAAATGCATAAGATCAGATAATGGTGGTGAGTATATAGGATTGTTTAATAATTATTGCATGTCGCATGGGATCCAATATGAGATGACAATTCCTGGTACACCTCAGCATAATGCAATTACAGAGAGGATGAACTGCACCATCATGGAAAAGATCAGATATATGCTTTTACAAGCTAAGCTACCCAAGAAGTTTTTGGATGAGGCTTTAAGGACTACAGTTGATGTGATCAACCTGTCACTATGTACAGCCCTAGATGGTGATGTTGCAGAGCATGTATGGTCAGGGAAAGATGTTTCCTACAAGCATTTGAGAGTGTTTGGTTGTCGTGCATTTGCACATGTTCCAAACAATGAAAGGCCCAAGCTGGATAGTAAGACAAAAGAATATATTTTTCTTAGCTACTCACATGATTATTTTGGTTACATGCTTTGGGATCCAGAAAAGCAGAAGGTATTTAGAAGCAGAGATGTAGTCTTCTTTGAAGATCAAACCTTTGAGGATTTGAAGAATAAGGCACCAGCCAAGACTTCTGTAGAAGGATTAGCAAATTGTGACCCAGTTACTCCTCCAATATATCAGGGTGATGGGGGAGATGTGCAGGAAGATGGTGTAGAGCCTGATGTTGATCTACCTGCAGGATATGTTGAGCAAGAAAAAATTAGAAAGCAAACTTCCTACAGAACCTCAGTTAAGAAGATCTTCTAGACAATGTCAACCTTCCAAAAGATACTCTACATATGAGTATGTGATGCCTACTGATGCAGGTGAACCAGAGAGTTACCAAGAAGCAGTTGAAAGTGAGCAGAAAAAGAAGTAGTTAGTTGTCATACAGGAAAAGATGAATGCTCTTCAGAAGAACCACACTTATGATTTGGTGTTATTATCAAATGGAATTAAGGCCTTGAAAAACAAGTGGGTTTTCAGGTTGAAGACTCAATAATATTATTCTCAACCAAAGTACAAAGCCAGATTGGTTGTGAAAGGATTTGGTCAAAAGAAAGGTATTGAAGAGATTTTTTCTCCTATTATTAAAATGTCTTCTATTCGTGTTGAGCAGTTAGATGTGAAGACAGCTTTCCTTCATGGTGATTTGGAAGAGAAAATTTATATGGAGCAACCATAAGGCTTTAAAATTAAAGGTAAATAGAATTTTGTCTGCAAGTTGAAGAAGAGGTTGTATAGGCTAAAGCAAGCTCCAAGACAATGGTACAAAAAGTTTGATTCATTTATGATAAAAAATGGATACAAAAGAACGGCTTCAGATCATTGTGTATACATCAAATGATTCGGTGAGAATTTTATTATTCTCCTACTTTATGTTGATGACATACTTATTCTTGGGAAAGATATGTCTACAATTGACAGGTTGAAGAAGGAAATAAGTGAGTCTTTTGCAATGAAGGACATGGGGCCAGCAAAGCAAATACTAGGCATGTAGATTTCTCATGATAGAAAAATTAAGAAGATTTGGTTGTCACAGGAGAAATACATCGAGAAGGTATTGGAAAGGTTCAGTATGAGCAATGCAAAGCCGGTTGGTTCTCTTCTTGTAGAACACTTCAAGTTATGCTCGGAATAGAGTCCGTCAAGTGATGAGGAGATGGAGAAATTGCAAAAGGTTCATTATGCTTTAGCGGTTAGAAGTTAATGTACATGATGGTACGTACGAGGCCGGACATTGCATATGTAGTTGGTGTTACTAGCAGATTTCTTGCAAATCCAAACAAAGAGCACTAGGCAACAGTGAAGTGGATTTTTAGATATCTCAGAGGGAGCTCTAAAGTTTGTTTAAACCTTGGAGGTAAACCACTTGTGTTGACAGGTTACACAGATGCAAATATGGTAAGAGATATAGATATGAGGGAGTCCACATCAAGTTATGTACTTACTTTTGCAAGGGGAGTTGTGTCATGGCAATCCAAATTGTAAAGGTGTATTACTCTCTCCACCACAAAAGCAGAATATATTGTTGCTATAAAGGTATGCAAAGAAATATTATGGATGAAAAAATTCTTACAAGAATTGGGGCTGAAACAGAAAAATTATGTGATGCATTGTGACAACCAAAGTGTCATCTATTTGTGCAAAAACTCAATGTTTCATTCAAAGTCCAAACATATAAATGTCAGATATCACTAGATTCGAAATATATTTGAAGAGAAGCAGTTGCAGTTTCAGAAAAATTCACACAGATGATAACGGAGTAGACATGTTGACAAAGACTTTACTAAAAGAAAGATAGGAGATATGCCGATAGCTAATCGGCATGGCTTCACATTGAGGAGTCATAAGACAGCCTAAAGGGGGGAGGTTGTTGGGCTGACAGTTGGGCTTTAACAACCCACAACCCACCTCCTCTAAAACCTAACCCTAAATCATATTAGGGGGTGTGGATGGCTACGTTTTTGTGGTAGAAAGAGGCAGAAAATCTACAGTAACGAGGAGAATACTATAGCCATGTGATTACAAAGAAAAGAAGAAGAACAAGGCAGAAAGATAAGAGAAAGAAAGGGAAGAAGATAATGACAATACAGAGAGACTGTTCTCAATCATCTAGCAGTGTTTTCATCATCAGATCTACAGTAGATTCTTACTATGATTAGGAGAGAATTTAGATATTATGCATAATGACGTAACCCTTATATTTCAGTTATTCTCTTATGATTGTTGCTAAAGTTTTGGACAAAAAATTAAGATTTATATATTTATTATTTTTATAATAGATTATCTCTAGTTTATCCCGTAATTTGTACGTTAAAAAGATTTTTCACGTGTTCTATTTTATTATAATTTTATTTAATTTAATTCGATCGATTTTTGACCTGCTAGTATTTATACAAAAGGTTATTCACCTCTCCCCCGACTTCGACTCCGCGCGCTTCTCCGCACTCAGCTCGGGCTCCGCCGCCGCCCTCGCGGAGTCCCTGGACCCCTTCCGACCACTCCAGGCCCACCTCCGCGCTGAGTTGCTCGGTCGTCACCGCTCCCTCCTCTCCCAGCTTGCTTCCCTCCGATCCGCTGAGTCCTCCCTTGCCGAAGTCCGCTCCGGCGTGGACTCGCTCCGCCGCGCCTGCCACGATTTTGCCGAGCCCCACCTCGCCGTCCGGGCCCACACCCTCCAGCTTTCTAACCTCCTCGCCTCCGCCGCCCGACATCTCGGCCTCTGCCGCAGGCTCCGTGACCTCGTCGCCGGGGGTTCCCCCGACCGCCTCGACCGCGCCAAGTCCGCCGAGATGCACCTTGAGATGGAGCTCCTCTACCAGGAGGGCAACCTTGCCGGTATCTCCGTCGTCGAGGATGAGATACGCTGGCTCTCGGAGACCGGAAGCCGGCTGCGCGGCGAGGCCATGAAGGCCGTCGAGCTGGGCATAGACGAGTCCAACCAGAACGACATCTAGTGTGGCCTCCAGGTGTTCTACAACCTCGGCGAGCTCAGATCCGCTGTCGACACCCTCGTCAGCAAGTACAAGGGGGCGGCCGTCAATAACGTGGGGACGGCGCTCGACATGAAAGCGATCTCGACGTCGTCTGGGGGTTTCGGGCCCGGCGGTGTGCAGAGGAGCGGGACACCGCAGGTTGGGGGAGGGAAGAGGGCCGCGGAAGCTCTTTGGGAGAGGACGGGGAGGTGTATGGACGAGCTCCACAAGGTTGTAACGGCTGTATGGCATTTGCAGACCGTGCTATCAAAGAAGAGGGTGCCCTTCACGCAGGTCCTGTTCCTCCATGAAGTTTGGCAAGTGAGTCCAATTTTCTCTCGGATTAGGCTCTTTCTCCCAAGCTTTTAATAAGAAATTAGTATCTTTATATGATTGTTTTGTTTAGATCAAGCTGCTTAAATATAATGATCTTCATTTCTGAAACCTTGGAGCTGTCATAAAAATGGTGGGTTTAATCCTGTGCTATAAAATAACTTCTGATCTTGAGGATACTTCCATGATTGGCATAGTGTAAATCACCTGGTTATGTTTGCCTGTTTTGTAGTTAAAATACAAATTCCAATTTTCTCATTTTATGCTGACTTTGGACGTTTTACCATAGCACCTCAATCAAATGCGAAATTGGCATCAACTTAACTTAGGCATTTTCTTCATCAGATTATTCAAAATTCAATGTGTTTTTTTTTCCCTTCCTCTGCCCTAACATCACTGTTGGCATCAAATTGAGTTTTATTAATGGTCAAAAAGATGGGTGGTAGATAAAAGGATCCCCCTGACTTGCCATCAGGGTGTTTCACTCTTTAGTTAGGTTGTTATCCAGAAACCTGGGATATAAAACAAGTGGTCAACTATCAAAGCAATAAATTATCCTTGTCCCATTACTTCAATAGTTTGGCACAGTCTCCTAATGATAGGTTCATCAAACTTTCACTTTTGTTCCATCTTAGCCGAGGTTTATGTAGCTCTACCACTACCATGGAAGCTTTTTTTTTTTTCTTAAACAGATAATAGACTTGTCAATTGTCTTTGTAGTAGGATTCACACTGTACAAATATCGTTGTTGGCCTTCAAATATGGCAAAAAAACTTTTAGCATCTCATGGTATTTTAAAAGGGCATGTTCATGTTGTAGTATCTAGAAACTACACTTCATTTTTATTCTTCTTGAGTCCAAGGTTATCTGTTGGACCTTTTATTCTAAAACAGATTTTAGTTTCACACTTTCACTTATCTTTTTGAATGATCTATGGTTCCAGAGTTTCTTTCTTATTTCTCCTTCCTGGATATTGTGCAGGAGGGTGATCCTCTATTAATAGATCAGATTTGGGAAGCACTTGTGAAAGCTTTTGCAAGCCAAATGAAGTCTGCTTTCACAGCATCTAGTTTTGTCAAAGTAGCATTTACTCATGGGTACCCGAAGCTATTCTCTATGATTGAGAATCTTCTTGAATGAATTTCACGTGACACTGATGTTAAGGGAGTTCTACCAGCTCTCAACCCTGAAGCAAAGGAACAATTGGTTTCTGCCATTAACATATTCCAGGCCGCATTTCTAGCTCTGTACCTAAGTCGTCTCTCAGACAATGTAAAGAGCATATTCTCAGTATCTAGCCATGGAAGTATTCCATCCAAGGATCAGATCTCTAGAATTATATTGCATATTCAAGAATAGATTGAAGTTGTGAGAATGCATGGACACCTTAGACTTCTAGTGTTACATGAAATTGGCAAAGTTCTGCTCTTGTTAGCTGAGAGAGCTGGATACCAGGGAAATAATTTCCAACAGTTAAGTCCCTTCAAAAGATATTTAACTTGTGTACCTACTTTTTAGTTATGAAGTGAATCTTAAGCTTAATTTTACAAATGTCAGTTTTGGTTACTTGTTATACTTCTGTTACCTATTATCTGTTGTGTATTGTTATATACAACTGAATTTAGGTTTGAGATATCTTCTAGGATACTAACTAGTCAGAGTTTTCATTATCCAGAGTATTTCTTGATTGTTAAGTTTTATGATTTTGTTTCCTCTCTGGAAGTTTTGATACTGATTGTTTTTGTAAGGTGGAAACTACCGAGTTTTTTTAACAAGTTAAAGCTGATTTAAGGATCACAAGTTCTAGTCCATTATAATTTCAGAAAGTCAACTTCTTTCAAATCGAATCTAGTTATCTATTTTAATATAAAAATCTTGAGAACAAGCTAGAGTAGTATGATATGGTGCATTGTCTTAAGCTTAGCAGCTATAGATCAACATTCCATGTTTCCTTATGAAGTGCTTAGATGAGGAAATTAGAAATTAAAAATCTGTTTCTATCTCTGAGATCCGTATTCTCTGAATTCAACTTGAAGTCTGTTAAACATGTGTAGCATCTGATTTAATCTCTTTTTCATTACTAAATGGTTTGGATTCTTTGGAACATATCAAATTATAGTAGATGCAAGCCATACCCATATTCCAGACTTAATCTTTTAATTTATATGTGTGAACATATCAAATTGTAGAAATTGTAGTGAAAACTTATGTCATCTCTAATCTTTGACCTCATTTCTTAACATTCGCTCAGACTGTTTTGTATGTTTATAAGGTGAGATGATTGCTGAATCTTTGTTGTTAGAGGTTTCAATTCACAGGCCTATTGACGGACATACAGGCAGAGCCGATTGGTAGATTCATTGATTCTATAGATTGGGAAGGAAAGACAAGTTAGTTGCCTATCCAGAGTGGTAACCAACACGACAGGTAGGGGAAATACTGAGCCTATTGTCTTTATACTACGAATCAGCTTATTGTCTCAGTTGACTCGGGAGAGTTTCAGTGCTAACTCCGTGAAATTGTTCCAATGTTCCTTCTGTAAGATAGGCTCACTTGTCCTCCGAAGAGGTTCAATTCAACTACTATAGCATTTGAGGCCAGGAGAGACTTTCCTGAGTTGGTGTTGGTGTCTGAGGTGGAGGAGCCCCTACAGATGGGAAATCTTCTACCGAGTCGGTTAGGTGTCTGAGGGAAGCCCTTAGGCTGCCTGAGTCAATATGTGAGGGCAAGGTTCATAACTCGAAATTGAGACTTGCCCGAGTCCAAAGAATAAGAAAAGAGGTTCATTCCTGCTGTCAGTAAGTATTCCATTCCTATTCCCTTCCCTGCTAGTAAGAGGGAAAAGAATGTTCGAGGGACCGACGGATGCTTCCCCGCGTGGAAAGAGTAAGAAAGGGGCTTGTCTCTACGTTCCATTCCTGCTGTCAGCAGTCTCCTCTCTTCCCTTTCTTTAGCTAGAGTAAAGGTGTCTGAGGGCAAGACACTCCACTCTCAAGTATCTGCTTTCCCGACTCTAAAGAAGAGGAAAGGGGTATTTCTTTCTTAATATAGAAACCAACAGCAAATAAGTATTATTTCCCTTCAGGACTTAACAAGTCCTATCAAAGTCAATATTGTTTAGTCCTTAAATCTTTAGATGGTTCAATATTTCTTGTCATAAATATGAAATTAGATCATTGTATGTCCCGCTGTTACCAAATAAAAGTAAATTTAAATGTTTCAATACCGTTAACTTTGGGTAAGACTTCGATGCTGCTTTTCATAATCAATTTGTGAAAACTGCATGATTACCAATGGCACATTTCAAAATATTGTGATATAAAGAAATTGAACTGATGCAATATGGTCTGATTATTTTAAGTTAGAGTTCATAGTATGATGAAAATCTAGGCCTGGTTTTTTTATTCTAAATAATCTATTTTTTTAAAGAGGCAAATATAGTCCATTTAGAGCACAAAAAGTTCAAATTCTGATTGGATCTGATTGAAGTAATTATTGTTCATATATAATAAGTAAGTAGATTTCTGATTGGGAAAGAATTTGTTTTTCGTCTTTCTGAACCATACTTCTGAATTTATTTTCTGAACCAAGTTCCAGGGGTATTGATCAACCATGAAAAACTAGGACCATCATTGGCTATCACATAATGTGCCTTCTTTAACTTTGGTTAATTGGTCAGATTTTTTATCTAATGCCACTATATTTCTGACTGTTAGGTATCCACAGGCCCTGAAGCCTGCCAACTTACAGGTCATGCAACTGCAGCCCAAATCAAGAATTTTGCCCTTTGCCAGCATCTGCAGGAGATCCATACTCGCATATTGGACACTACCTCTTCGCTTCCAAGTATAGCTTCAGATGTCCTGTCTCCTTCTCTTGGAGTCGTCTATGGAGTTGCATGTGACTCAGTAACCTCCTTATTCCAAGCAATGCTTGATCGTCTGGAATCCTGCATCCTGCAAATCCATGAATAAGATTACGGAGCAGAGTGAATGGATGCAGCAATGGATAATAATGCCTCTAGTTACATGGATGAGTTGCAGAAATGCACACTCCATTTCCGGAATGAGTTCCTGTCCAAGATTTTGCCTTCATCTGCGTCTTGTTCTGAGACAATATGCACCATGCTAGTTCGCAGAATGGCCTCTCGAGTCTTGATATTCTTCATCGGACATTCTGCTCTGGTGAGGCCTCTCTCTGAGTCAGGTAAGCTGAGGGTGGCAAGGGATATGGCAAAGCTGGAGCTTACTGTTCGACAGAACTTGTTTCCCGTTGGTGCACCATATCAAGCACTTGGTGCACTCCGGCCTGTCATCTTTCTGGAGACATCTCAACCTGGAGGGTCGCCACTTCTTAAGGCGCTGCCATCCAGCATGATACTCCACCACCTGTACTATCGAGCCCCTGATGAGTTACAATCTCCATTGCAGAGGAATAACCTGACACCTCTTAAGAACTCTCTGTGGCTTGATTCACAAGGTGAGGATCAGATCTGGAAAGGAATTAAAGCTACCCTTGACGATTATGAGATAAAGGTCAGAGCTCAAGGAGACCAGGAATTCAGTCCAGTCTATCTGCTCATGCTTCAGATCAGTTCATCAATGGCCAAGAGCACTTCATCTAAATATTGATATTAGATATGATTGTCCAAGAACTTGTTATGATAGATCATACACATCTTTCTTTAAATTTGTTTTCTCTTTCCAATAAACCCATTATCTACAATGATATTCATTGTGGTGTCTCAGGGCTGGCAGTTGGCAATAGTTTTGATGTAAATGAAAATTTCTGCACCATTGCTTTTATATATTGATGTTGCATAGTCGTAACTCCATGTTTAATGAACATTACCTTCTTCGAAAACTTGGATCGACGTTATTAGAACTTCATGGTGTTTATTATTCAGATTTCAGTATGGTCACCAAAATTTGACCACACTAGTTGGATTGGTTTTGATTGTGATGTTACATCGCTTGTAGCAATGGCTAACCGAAATCATCTTCATTTTGTACTTTGAGATTATCATGAGATGTTGTCATGGTTGTAAACTATGTTTTGGGATGCTGAACCAGCAAATTCTACCGAATATGTCAAGAACAAGAGCAACTAGTTTGCAGATGCAAGGCACATTTTCCGTTCAAAAAAGAAGTTGAAACCATGGAAGTGCCTAAAGGTATCTATCTCCTTGCAAGCTATTTCAGATTGGCCAAATAATTGACTGCAAAATGTGAGACAGGACAAGCAACATTACTCTTATCATGACAAGCCAATTTTAATTATCTGTAACCTCATCCTTTCCATCTGTCTCCCATTAATCTTAGCCATGTCGTGGTTTGAAATCTGCTAATACCTTGCTATGTTGCTTGCTTATACCTGTGTTCCAGCCGGAGTCTGGGCACAAGTGAGGGGAACAGCAGCTACGATGACGGGCACAATGGCCAACAATGAAGAGGATCTCAAAGCCAACCATGGCCATTCGAAGTCTGGAGTAAGAAGGATTGAAGAAAGATTCGCAAAAGCCTTGAGTAGACTCACTTCTGAGGTTATTTTGTCTCTTATCCTTTGGGTTTGCTCTACCGCATAATGGACTCTGTGCAAAAATTTTCGATTTGTTATTCGATTACTTGTTCTAATGTTTCTGTTAAAAGAATAATCATTTGGATTATTTTTACGGTAAGAATTTGATGTTGAGACTTCCCGTATTGGCTTTTAATCACACATAGAAAGCACATAGAGTTTTGATTAAACAGTAAATGAGTAGGTGACAACACTTGACCTGCTTTGTGACTTCATTTGGACTTGGGAGATTATTTCTGCTGTTGAGTTGAAGCTGTTGGGCACACAAATGATTTGTCAGCTGCTGCAAGGTGAATTAATTTCAGCTTTAGATTGGCTAACAAAATGTGATTTTTTTTTTTTTTTTTGCAATGATCTCTCAAGTATATAATTTTTTTCTATTCATTGGTCCTTCCTATTCCTGGATCATATGGCTTGTTTCTTTCACAATTTTGTTTTCATTTTGAGCATATTAGAACTCTTTGCTTGTGGATGGATACCAGCAATATGGAACTGGATTCCTTGCTCTATGGCTAAGAACACATAACTATTTGTATCTCTTTTAACACATATTCCCTGTCTTCTTGTCATACACGGCAAATGTCATTTATCTGTTTGTGTTTTCCCTTCAATTCATGCATGTAGAACTTCTCGAGCTTATACAAAATATTTCTGTTCTATTTAAATTTCTTATCTTTCTCTCATGATAGAACAGTATATATTGCAATTCTATGAGATACTTCATTCTTTGAGAACATAGAGTAGCTGGCTTTCTTTTGATCTTTCCTTACTGATCTGTGATCTGAGCCAGCCACTTTCAGATTTCAACTCAAGTATTAGCTTCCTACCACAGTTCATATAAATGAACTTGACATTTTTGTTCTTTTACCATGATGGAAATTGACTCAAGGAACTCCACAACATCCTACCATTTCCAATGACCATGTAAGTGTCTGTGAATTAGAGATCAAGAAACTCCATGCATAATATTAATACCTACCTAATGAGGGCATTTTTCATGTGTTTATACATGATCAGGTACTATATATTTATAATAAGCAGGTGCTGATGACTGGAGTCAGAATTATTTTTTTTCTACATATACTGAATCCAATAATTAGATAATTGGAAAAATAACAATATAAGTTTTTTCTTATAAAATTCAAGTTGAAAAATAATACAGCATATATGATGATTTGCTTCCTTTTTGTAGTTCTTTTACCTGCATCTATTCTAAAAACATTATCATAGAAGAATAGCTAATTATATCACATGAACATTTGTAAGTAATGGATCTTGCTTTGCATAATTCATCCATTTTTACAAAGACAGCTAAAAATGCATACAAGAGAAATATATTTGATCTCAACAAATTCTAATGCATACATAGCGCGCATCTAAATGTTTTAATCGATATACTAAAATGTAGTTTGCTTTTTTACTTCCCAAAATTCACTATCTTAATGAAAATATATATGTGACATGAATAACACCACAAAAAGAGATGCTAAAAAAGGCAATTTAAATGTTGTTTGTCAGCTAATCTTAGTGGGTTAGAGTACATTAATATATTTTCCAACAAAGAATGCATGCAGGAAAAGTTAGATGTGATAATTCCACAAATAAATTATTTGTGAGACCATCAGAGACATAAAAGAACATATGAATCTGATAACTAACAGCAATGCTTTGTTTCTTTAATTCCTTAATAATATCATTAGCCTTGTCATGAGAACCTGAAATTTGTCTGATCTAGCATTCCACCACATAGTTTCATGTCATATATTGAGAAAGCAATCTCTAAGTATGAAAATTTTTTTGTTATGTTTCTTCTCATATTAGACTATAGTAATCACCAATAGTTGCTTTACCATTCACTTCATTTTGAAATCAATATTATTTTGCTTATTTGAGTCATCACAATGTTCTCTTTTCAATTCAAAAGTATTTATGTAATTACATATGTTTTGTATAAATATCACAACTAGTAAATAAACAATATTAAATATATATATATATAGTACTTATTACCTTGGCAGATCTTCTAAACAAATTCAAACAACTTTACACAAATATCAGATCTCTCTATGTCCATATAAATGCTGAAAATATTTCCACAAATCAGATCATCGAACGATAAGAAACATCGACTAAATATTTTAAATTACTAAATTTATAGTACCACAATAAATCAAGAAAATGCAGAATTCAGTCAACAAGTTTGCACGCAGAAGACCATGTTCATTCAGCTAATGGCTAATTGGCTCATTTAAGCTAAATTGGCCATCAAATTAGAGAAACTGTGAGATTTTGTTTCAGAACTTGGGAAGACAAGAAATCTTGAAATGATATCAACAACAGACAATGAGAAGGATAGTTGTCAGAATTATGTTATGGACTATAGAAATCAATGTGAATTGAGGGACATGATGGAAATAACAAATATCTTCATTCAACCTAGTTCAATTATTCAGACACCTTTCACATTTTAGTTTTTCCAAAGAAAGAATTAAAACAACCAATATCTTATAGACAAAAAGTGGATATATTATTGTATGTTTTCCATAATTATATGCCTAACGATGATGATAATTATGATTGTTAGCAATAAGAATATATATATATATATATATATATATATATATTTGTATATATATATACACACACATACATATATATATATATATATATATATATATATATATATATAAAAGAAATCCTGATTCTTCAGCACTAGGAAAAAAAGAAAAACTTGATCCAGAAAAATGTAAGCTAGTAAAGTGACTTGAACCTCCAGGCAATTTATAAGACAATTATATAGTTGATGCACAAAATGATTCATTCTTCATCTGACATTATTTGTATGTGAGAGAGAGAGAGAGAGAGAGAGAGAGATCAAAGTAAGAGAGGTGAAATGGGGAGAGGCAAAATTTCAAGAAGGCATTATGGATGTCAAAGACCACAAGAAGAAGCATCCTACTGGAGGTAAGCTTAGACAGTCTTCATAAAGCCATGTCCAAGAGAAAAGACTGATTTGAGCTTGGAAATTAGACTAGTAAAGGAAAAGGAGAAACACTAAGTTGAGCGATGGAGTAGTGTAGTCACACTCAATGTTGCACTCATGCAAGACAAAGGATTCAGTTATCTACAGCCGAGTGATCTCTTTTGTCCAACAAACACACTGTGATGGGCCACAAAAATGGGGATGTTGCATCAAAGCCATGCAAACAAAAGGGGAAAATATTGAAGCACAGCTGAAGTTGGACTGCTCATTCACCTATCCATATCCAAAGAAAAAGCTTTGGTAGGGAGGACAAGCACACACCCCTTAAAGGCAATAGGGAGGTAGCACACCCCCCCACCCCTCACTAGATGTTGACAACCCTACTAGCAGCATTCATAGAAGCTATAGTTGCTAACAGTCATGATTAGCTCTGCAAGTAATTAAGAGAAGTCAATTCTTCACTCTAGAGAGAAGAAAACAACAGTATCATAACATAATGAAATAGTAAACATGTAGACACAAAAGTTGTAATAGATTAATAAAGAGAGAAAAGAAAAAAAAATTGACCTGCATCTCCTCCACCATTCACAGCTTACTTAGATTCTTGTTGTCTCCACCTCTTCAGATCACCCACATGCTGAGGCAGTAAACCAGAAGAAAAAGAAGGTACCAAAGACCCAACAATCCAAAACAAATCAACAACACAATGAAAGTTATGAAGACACCTTGTTGGTCTGTGTCTGGATGCACCTCTCCCTGTTCCTTCAAGAACAAAATCTCTGGAAGAAGAAGAAGAAGAAGAAGAAGAAGAAGAAGATACAGCAGTTCCATTCTTTTCTGTGAATCCATGACTCTTTCGCCTTGCGCTGGGGATTGATTACATCGGATGTAGAATGATGTCACTAATGCGATATGGATGGCGACCAGAGACAAGCAGGTGGTCCTCCGGATCATACGGAGTTGGAGTCACGGGAAGCCATGAGAAGGGTAGATGGATGATGGGCCAACGCCGCCGCCGCCACCACCTTGAGGTCTACTGCTGAGGCTCTCGTCCCCGCCTCCATCGTTCATCTTGCTCCCGAATTGTGCCGCCATGCCAAGATTCAGATACACCATTCTTGAATCCAGGCTGAGGCTGCACGCAGCTATTTCGGGATTCATCCGTGGGTAGATGGCCGCTCTCGGGCTGTTTCCGGCGCCACCATTACCTCCACCGCTATTGGCTTCCTCTCGGGACATCACCAGTGCCGCGGACTGGACTAGCTCGAGACACAGCCGCAGCTTGTTGGGTTCTATGTGCGACAAGCCCGGCACGGCGCCCTTGAAGAGGAAGTCGGAGGTGAGGGTGCGAAGAATCTCCAGCGGGGTCACGCCGTCGACGGTGCGAACGTTGGGATCGGCGTGGTGATCGAGTAGGACGGCGACCATGTCGGGGCTCACCATCTCGGCGGCGATGTGGAGCGGCGTCTTCCCGGTTGGGCCGGCGGGGCAGTTGACGTCGGCCGCGCCCAGCTCGAGAAGAGCCTTGACCACCTCTCGGGTACAGTTCTCGACGGCGTAGTGGAGGGCGAGCGCATCGTCGAGGTTCAGCCCCTCCCCCATGACCATCAGCTTGACGAGCTCGACGTCGGAGGAGTCGAGGGCGCGGCGCATGCGGCGGATCTTGTGGTGGTGGTCCTCGAGGTCAGCGGCTGGGCCAGCGACATCGATCTGGTGGGGGTGGCGTGCGACGAAGGAGGGCCGGCGGGCGAAGGAGGACTTGAGACGGAGCTCCTCGATCCTGGCGACCACGTCGATGGGGAGGTGCTTCGCGAGCACCTCCGCCGGAAGGCCCGACTTGGCGACCAGGTGGGAGCAGGTGGCCCAGAGCTGCTGCATGTCTTGCTGCCGCGACGCCATCAGGACCTTCATCACGTCCTCGATCGACGCTTTCTCCACCATGCTGGCCAATTGCTTCTGCACCCACCCACCAAAACTAAGACTCTGCCACAAGCAGCTCTCCATCAACGTATGATTGGATTGTGAGTAAGGAAATTTTGGCTGATCGCCTTCATAAAATATAGGAAGAGAAGGACGGGGGATTGATGGAGCTGTTTATTGCGTTGTAAGAGAGCAAAACGGCACCCAATTCAAGAAATCGGGAATGATGCATGAAATGAAATGTGACAGCGAAGGAGGTTGATGCATGGGGAAAGGGGAAACCCTAGTTCACCCGATGGGTGATAGATGGTCGGATTCGTGAAAGAGGCGCTCATGGCAGTCTCTGTAGAGGGCGTCTTTCGTACAGTAAAGAGAAGCAGGACTTTGTAGCAGCAGCAGCAGCAGAAGAAGAAGAAGAAGAAGAAGCAACAGTCCGTAGAGACAGCCACATGATCGAGGAGGAGAAGTGAACCGTGATTTAGACATGATCGATAAGGTATTTGGGAGGATACCTCGGTGATCTGCTCCAGCTGCTTGACACCGAAGGAGCGGGCGGCGGCGAGGGTGTCGAGGGCGAGGTCGACAGCGGCGGCGCAGTGGGTGTGCCAGCAGCCGCGGTCGCCGCAGTTGGGGCGGGGCTCGTGCTTCTGCGGCACCACCGACACCTGCCCACTGTACAGGAACTGCAGCATCAGCAGGAACACCTCGTAGCTGACCGAATTCACCGGGACGACGGCGCCGCCCGACGCCCCGGGGGACGCCCCGCCGCCGCCGCCCCTCGGCGACGACAGGAGGCCCGGCGGCGGCGAGTCGGTGCCGCAGAAGAAGCTACGGAAGAAGAGGCTGCGGGCGGCGAGGATGCAGCGGTGGGCGTGGACGAGGCGGCCCTCGACGCTGAAGGTGACGTCGCTGAAGGCCTGACCATTGATGAGGAGGTTGAGGTAGTCCAAGGAGAGGGACTTGAGTGTCTCCTCCATCACCGACTCCCTTCCTTCCTTTTCTCCCCTTTGTCCAGTCCTCTTTGGTGTCTCCTTGATCTCTCCCGTTCTCTAGCTCAAGGTTCAGATCATATATCTGCTTATGATTCCGAAAGAGAGACTAAGATCTACGGGGATGAATATGAAAGATGAGAACAACGAAAGCGGTGGTACCAAGCGAGAGAGAGAGAGAGAGAGAGAGGGCTTCTCCTTCTGACCTCTTAAATCTTTTCACATCACCTGCTCCTGCTCCTGCTGCTGCTACTTCTGCTCTCTTTCCATCTGCCTATTTTTGTGCTTCTGATGGGATGAGATGAGGTTTTTGTTCCTTGGGAGAGAGAGAGAGAGAGAGAGAGAGAGAGAGAGAGAGGGGAAGAAACTAAAGAGAGCAATTTGGATGGTTGTGCTGGGTGGCTGGAGAATATAAAATAATGGAGGTGGTAAAAAGAGGAACTTTGAGAGAGAGATATATGTGATGGCAACTCCTGCATGATCACATGTGATGGAAGAAGGCATATATGTTAAAAGCATCTTATTTTACGTAGAATCATTGATCAGATTAATCTACTCACATCAAAACAACTCTCCTCAGTATTATATCCCAAAAAAATATTCATGTCAAACCAATCAATCCCACTAATTAATTTACACGTTTGTCCGTATCCTTAGTTGGGCAATCTGATGCATCTTGTCAATATTTAACCCCCATTTTATATGAGTTGATCATCCTTTAATCATTAGACTCACAAACTAAACATGTCGATGGTTGTTTATGACAGCAGCATTCCTTGTTCACAGTAAACTAAAGCAGTAACTGTGGGAAATGATTCATGTGAGGAAGACTGGCACAGACATGTTGATGATAAGTAGATCAGATCAATCAGGGCTAGAATAAGCTACAAAACAACACAAAGATGGGCCAATCAGACCCCCAAGATTTGCATCCTGCACCGAGCTCAGCTATCCGCCCTCGGATGTGCACCGGGGAACCTTTCCCATTGAAGGGTCGACATCAAGCATGCCCCCACAAACCCAACAGTCGAGAGATATTCTCAGCTCCAAACACTGCATTGTCTGCCCCACTCCGAGATGGATCTGTCCATCAAGCCTCGCCCATTCTCCTCCGACTCGTTGAAGTCGCCTTCCGCGCCACCGCCTCCCACTGACTGCAACAGCCGATGGACCATGTCGGATCTCTCATCCACTGCATGTGAAGCGAAGAGTTACCCCGGCTTCGGCTTGCAACCTTGTTCCAAGCCCCCAATTCCTTTCGGCAGACACTGTAGCGGCTGTTGTTCGAGTCGAAGGGTTAGAGTCGGGAAGGAGGGAGGGAGGGATGGAGGGAAAAGACTGGATCTTACTGAGAGGAGCTCGGCATCGTGTTTCGCGACGGGCCGGCTGTCGTTTAATTGCCACTACAGTTATGGGGACTCGTGCAGACAGGACAGGGAAAGAGACAGCGGCCACGGCGATGGCGTTTGCCACGACGCCATGCACGCCTTGACCCTGCGCCAGCGCCGCTCGCGTGCCGAGGACTCGCACCCCCTCGTGCGAGGCTACGCCATGGGAAACCAACGGTTGTGCTACGCGTTGGAGAAGACTCGTGCAACGAGAACTGATCGAGGAGAGAGGAGAGAGGAGGAAGGCAGTGATTGACGTATCGCTGACAGTCTTATGATTCGAGGTCTGGGAAGTGACAACTTGACTTGTCATTCCTCTCTTCTCCACCATCTCATGCTTTGTTGCTTACTGCTACGGGCTGGTCTGTGTGGTGGAGGCGTTTCTTCTCTTTCTCTTCTTCCCGCCGCGTATATACGAGGAAAGCTGCATGTCTCCTATTTCGTACGTGCATGTGAGATACACACACGTACGCCGGTACGTGCAGGGTTATCTTTAAGCATTAAGCATTATAGGAATTGTTGGGAAAATATGAAGTGCAGTGACAAATTTTAGTGGTCTATAAAACAAGATTTATGTAAAAAAAAAAAAAATCTTCACCACGAAGAATTTAATTATGGATAAATCAGATTAATTCTTCCATTATAAAATAACTAGAGGATAACACGAGAAAATTGAGTAAAAAAAAAACCTCAAATATCATCGATCAATTCATAGAGCATGGTGTTCGAATCAATAACGATCGATATGTCGAACAATCGTCCAATCTTTTTTTCTCTCCTATTTATCCTTTTTTTTCTCTTCTCATCTAACACGTGTATTATGGTTAGGGTTATGTATTTAATTAACCCTATGGGTCCCATTACTAAGAATTGGAGATAAAATCCCATTTACATGTAAAGATGATATTTTATTGGAGGTGGATTTATTCTTCCACCATTAGCTTTAAATTTTCTTCTTTGATATTAAGATATGATAGCTATGGTTGACTATTTAATTCTCTACCCAAACTATTCACTAACAAAAAGCATTCATATCGATGTTGAATGACATCGATATGTGTTACTGATACGGTGATAATGTTGCCAACTTGCAGCCAATCATCTTCGATTTGTCACATCATCCCCATATGAACTGTTAAGATACACGTAGCTGCTACATCAATCCACATAAATGACACTTCAATGAGTACCTACGAGCATAATATGGTCGGTCTGTTGATCATTCACCCATTAATCCTGATGAAGATAGGCCAACCTAGATTGAGAATATCTGAAGCTTCAATGGACACGACTGAAACCTGCAACTTTGGAGAGCCTAACGAGAGGAAGATACATGGAAAATTAAGCTAAGCAAGTGGCTATTATATTAAGCTTTAATGAGATCCAACTTTGATCGACAAGCAAAGATCGTCGAAAACTAGCTCGTGACAAAGAATTACTTGGAAAAACTTTCATGTTAAAGAAAGAAACCGTAAGAATTAGGATTTGATCATCGTATACATAAATCTCTATGTTTTAATTTGGGGGAGGATATGATAAAATAATTGAGTTCTCAATGAATGAGAGAAAATTATGTGATAGGAAGAAGTATAAGTAAATTTGTGCTTGGTTTTAGATTAATTTAAAAGACTAATAATGTGAAGAATTTGATGTTTCTTATGAATATTAAAAAAAAATCAAATCTATATCGACTTTTTAATCTACCAACACGTTTTTAGTGGAGTTTCTATTTGACTTAACACGTCGCATGGAAAAGTCAGCATTTTATTCATTCATCAACTACTCTATCATCAAAGTCAAATTCGATGTGATCAGTCCAATAAAATCGGTGATGATTGGTTTACCGACATGTACTGCCGTTTTGTTCACGCCAGAGGATGTGAAATCTTTATCCATCTATCTATCTATCTGTCTATGTACTTGGAAATGAGACAAGCCAGTGGTTTCCTTGTCTCGAGGAGGAAGAAGAAGATGAGAAGTGGGTTGCAGGTACCTTCGAAATGAAGGCATCTTGAGAAGATAACACGATCAAACATCTGAGCTGTGATCCAAAAGTAGAGATGGAGATAGCAGTAGGGCGATGGAGGATGCTGCTAACACTGAGGTAATATGTCGGGGAGTTATCTGTGTATGAAAAGGGAAAGGAAACAAGTGCCATCTTTTGGTGCTGTTCTGGCCATTCCATCAATAGGACCTTTTGGTTGACAGAAACTAATGAGGAATCCATAGGATAAAAAATGGCAGTAGCTCTGATGTTTCATATAACACAATTCTATGGGTCTTAAATCTGAACAGGCACAAGGAATCAATGAGGATGATAAGATGGTTTGAGAGCCAACCAAAGTGAGAGTTCCAACACTTCAATTGGAGCATCTTTTTAGGGAATAGTATTCCACTGCACCCACAGTGTTCTTTGCTTGCATAAAGATTAACCTAACATTAATTTGCATTTGGTCACAGCATTGAAGTTGTGAGTACTTTATTGTTTTTTATTTTTTTTTCAAGTTAGGATATTTGATACAATGTTGAGTTGTCTTCAAACTATCAAACCACAAGCTCATCATCTCCAAGTTCTTCTTTCCTATGGATAAATATCAGATGTGGCAAACACAATTTCTTGAGCTGTCATTATCAAACAGCACTCAGGAAATAGTGTTTTCACTTGGTGACACTCAAAGCAACACAGTGTCGATGGGATTCGTGGACAAAAGAACGACTATTGTTGATGCAAATTGCCAATCCCACTTGACGAGCATTTAATAATACACATATAGATATATTAGAAAAGACCATCGGCTCTTTGCATAGATACCTCATTTAGGAGGGTTTGCCATGTCATCCAGAAGCTTCCATTTAAGCGCATTGCAGTTCAGCACAATGTCTGTAAACAACTGGGATGATGCACACAAGCAGCCTTCTTGCTCACTGATGCTTGTACTAATTCAAGCACATTAATCCTTTCCATCTTCGATGTCGACACTTGGTTGCCAATGATGTTGCTGGTGATGGAACAACCTGAGCTACCGTCCTTACACAAGCAATATTTGCTCATGGATGTAAGCCAGTAGCTGCTGCGATGAATGCAATGGATCTGAGGCGTGGCATTTCGATGGCTGTCGATGCTGTGGTGACTCATTTGAAGAGCAGAACATGAATGATTAGTACCTCAGAAGAGATAGATCGCACAACATCAGCTAATGGAGAAAGAGAAATTGGTGAACGAATTACAAAAGATATATATATATATATATATATGTATATATGTATGTATGTATAATCTAACAACACATTATAGTAGTTTATTTTCTAAACTGCCCCTCATATTTCTTAAAATATCACATATTAATATCAACATTTCTTCCCCTTAATGTGTTGTTCAATAACACCCATAGTGTCTCTAAAATACTCCAACTTATCGCTTGATACTGCCCTAGTGAAGATGTTTACTACTTAGATGGAGTTACAATATTTCACTTGAATTTTACCTTCTCCGAAGTGATGCTTGAGTGCAAAATGTTTGGTGTGATTGTGGTTTATTATCACAAAAGATCTTTGTTTCTTTAATTTGCTTTTCTTCAAGATCTTCAAGAATTCTTCTCAATCAAATTGCTTGAAAAGTAGCCATAGATGTTTAAGCTCCAAGAAAATACACTTGCACAAAAGAAAAAAATCCAATTGTATATCTACCTAATCACTATCATAAAATCCGATTATCTTCAGGTCTTCTTGCTTGAAATTTTAGCTCCAAAATGAATTTGACTAGGATTATTCATGAATCTAAAAATCATACTTACAGTAAATATAATATCTAGCTTGTAGCTGTGAGGTATAACAAATTACCAATCAAATTTCCATAAAAAGTTCATCAATCTTCTTTCTTTATTTTTTTACTTACTAGTAAGTAATGGAGTTGTAACATGATGATGTTCAACGTATTAAGCTTCATGAGAATCTTATCCACATATTTTTTTTAAATAAATATATTATTTTCCGGTTGATATATCTTGATGCCAAGAAAATGTTTTATCATTCCCATGTCACTCACTTATTTCATATTTATTCACCGTATCATTTTTTTAACTATTACATGAATAGTTCTAGTTCTAAAACGAACAGTTCTAGTTCTAAAACGAATAACAAAGAAACTTAAAAAATGAACCAAATTTTAAAATATTAAAATAATAATAATTAGATTATTCAGACCATTCAAATTCGATCTATGAATTGGACAAATTATTTACTCAGAAAGAAAAAAAAAAAAAAAAAAAAGATCTTACTGATAAGACAATCACAATAAGGAATCAAATAGAAGGACATTTTTGTATTGCTTTCTTGTAAACTCTAAATCATCAACATGAAGTAAAATAATGATTATACCTGAATTTTTTTATATTTTAGTGTATAAAGTAGGTTCACTTTTACTTTTATTGAAGTAGTGTCAATCTCACTGTACTTATGAAATTACAGATAGTCAAGAAAATAAACTAAGTATTAGTTAGAATTTTAAAATAATGAGATTATGAAAGAAAACAAGAAGATATTATATTTTAGATTGAATGAGAATAATTATACGTTCGTATGTCTTTTTCCTCCTCTTCTCTTAGAAATCAAACCTAATATATTAGTCCTATAAATTTAATATTCTTCATCAACACCAATCACTGGAATCAGTTGGGGATGAAAGTGAAACTATCTGTATTATGATTCCTATAATTGCTTTTAGCCATTAAATCATTACTATATGATCAACAGATGCATTGTCCATTGCTTAACAGCTGTGCACTCAACTCACCAGAGTACACTAAAATGAATGAAGAATGGCTATCTGAACTAACTAGAATGTGACTTTTGTCCACGATATTTTTTCCAGCAAGTTTAATCTTTTCTGAAATGAGTGATTAAGGTTAAATAATCCTTTTTATTTGTAAGAGTATGGCTGGACGCATTAACCTTCTTCAACCTCAATATCAAATATGCATGAAAAGAATTTGAAAGATGACATTACAATTGATGTCAGATTAGAATAGAGGAGTTAAAAAGAGAATATTCAGAATCTGCAAGTGTTACTGTAAAACTTTTCCAACAATCACTAACATATTTTTTAAACTCTTAAACTTTTTATTTGGAAAAAAAGGTAAGAAGTGCATTAAGACAAAGATAGTTTAATGGTAGAATAGAGAAACCCATAGTTTGAGAATGCAGATAGAAACAACAATCATCTCATGACTAAAACTCATATTGATGGACATTAAGATCTTCTTCTCTCTCTCTCTCTTTTAATTTTTAACTTTTAGTTTATTGTGAACCTTTTCTTTTTTATTTGTGCAAGAATCTAAATTTGGCAAGCTATCAGCGTACGGGTTGCTACTATTGAAGCACAAGGAGCTGTCCCCCATACAGCCAATCACAGTGCAACAGACACAGTAACAGGGCACAGCTGAGACATTAAATTGCAAATAAGGATAAGGAGAGGGAGCCCCTCCCTTTTTTTCAAGCAGTTCGACAATCATTTACCAGCAAAATCGAGAATGGCTGCTGCTCCCAGTGTTCCAGACACTGTAGCACTAACCTTTTCTTGCATATATATTTGTCAGGGGTCCTCAAGGCAATGGTGTACGGTGGGGGACAAGACGGACTCATTATTAATGGCAATTGCATGGGGTTCACAAGCCTATGAGGAGGACACTGCACCAAACCTAGTCTTTGCCCATATCATTTTGGATTGGAAACACTTCATCTCCTTCTGCCTCACTAGGCTTTGACGCAAGTCGAGCTGCAAAAGCCATTAGGGTTGGGAGGAGATATCATCTCCTCTTCAGATCAAAGTGTCCAGCTGATGGTTCAAATGGCCTCCACCTGCTGTCCACATTTCCAATGCCATGCACCTCAGTGTTGTACCAGGAGAAGGACTGCACAAGAACCAAATGCACATTCTCTTTGAAATGTATGATTAATTTAGCATGATTTTACTATTGGTTGTAGCTTAGATTTTTCAAAACATTTTTGGTACTTCAAATCAAGCTTAGAAGTATGATAAATAAATATTAGTCTGAATACCCCTTTAATTAGTTTCCGATGAATTTGATAGATACTCAAATCAAGTTCAATTACATAAATAATTAATTACACTAGTTTGAATTTTAGCTTAAATGAGCAAAATAATTAGCCTTTCTAAATATATAGATACATTTAAATATTGAAATATATATATATATATATAAAAGAAAAATGGTAACCCATTAATTCTCATGACATGTTGTGCCTATATCTACATAATGTATAACAAGTTGAATGTGGACCACATATGCTCTTTAGCATGTTTTAAGGAGAAAATTGGATAAGACTAAGTAGTCTAAAACAAAGACGAGACTGAAGATTCTACGTACTTTGTTGACGCACTTGATATTTTATAAACAATTATATTGTCACTTTTTTATATAAATATTACATAATTTTAGACTATTTTTTTTTTTGCATGAAATAGTATGTTATTGTGCTACTATTTTTCATACATGCTTGGGCAAGCATATATATGACCGACCTAATGAGTTGATTCCACTTGTGCAATTTGGTGGGCACATGACTTGACTTAAAGTTCCAAAGTGTGATGATTTCTTGCCCCAACTTTAGTGTCCACTATGAGAAAAATTAATGAATCCAAGAAGTTGTGAAAAAGCATTGAATTTTTTTTTCTTCTTTTTTTAGGACGGCAACAAAAATGTTTATAATGTTGTTTTGTATTTATATGCATACTGCAAGAGCATCTCATCAACACAGACTATTTTGAACGTTCACTTATAACAGTTGCTGGCTTCTTAGCCATTACAAAATGATGTTAGGGATTTATTGTTTTAACTTTAAACTAATCATGAGTTTCTTTCCGAAAGAGTTGATGGATAGTTTGCTTTATCAATATTTTGTCTTTTTTTTTGTTTGAAGAAAAGAACTGTTAAATTTAACGACGGTATGATTTACAAATTTTTAGGGTTTTTGGAAAGATTTGGTTTATGGAGATTGTGGATATTGATTTGAGTCAACTCAGTAGATGATGATCTAACTTTCTTATTTAGTAATTATTTTCACATAATGAGCAATTTGGTTATCGCTTTATGAACCTAAATAAAAGTCAAACCGATTAATTATTATGATCATGTTTTCCACTCTAATAGCATTAGAGATTTCTTCTCTATGCAAAAGACGTTACATAATCATATCTTTTTATTTTTCATAATATTTTTTTTGGTACAGAGTGCTAAAAAAAATAATATTTGTTGTTTCTGTAATAAGATTAACATAGTTTTTGATATATTATTGCTATTACTATGGAAGAAAAGAACTCATAAATCTGAAGAATGAGTTGAACATAGAAAAATCCGATGAATCAATGAATGTTGGTTAATATATATCAATGAAACATTATGATGGTATGGTTTTATAAGAATGAGTTGGACAAAAAATTAATGAATGAAGAATTAGTTCTTTTCTTCCAATAAATCAAACAATTAGTTGGACTAATCTTTGTGATTGTTATTTTTTATATTTTTGGATGTGTACAAAGTATGCTCAAATCGATAATTTTTTTAAAAATCAATTGTAATAATCTATTAATCCGGAGTGGTCAATTTTATTTAAATTTAGATCCTATTAATTTTCAATATTTAATTTACTCAAGCCAAGTTGGTGACATTTTTTATTTTCGACTTAGCTTCCCATTTTCCGCATTCGAGAAAAATAAACTTATTTGCACAGCCAAATGAAATTTATTTCTCTTTTTTCTCCATTTTTTTTCCAAATTGAATGTATCATATGGAAATAGAAAATCTCTCAGAAAGTGAGGCAAATCCACTATATTTGGTTGCTTTTGTCCCTTTTTTATGCATGTAATTGTTTATGATGTTAGTATTTTTGCCATTTAACTCTCCCAATCACTTAAACCATTGCTGAATTTTATTTATTTATTTATTACTATATTTTAAATAAAAATACAAGGAATTTTTTTTTATAAAAAAAGATAAATGATAAAGACAGAGATTTAAACTTACAATAAATTGTCAAAATCTAGTCTGAGTTCTTTGTCATTGAACTGTTGATTGAAACTCTAGCTGCCATTAATATCCTTTAAAATTATGTTATCTGAAAAGAATATCAAGAATTTAATTATTTTTAATTCAGACTCCTTCATATTTCAGGATCTTACTCCCAAGTTCTCTGTCATTGAACTGTTGGTTGAAACTCTAGCTGCCATTAATATCCTCTGAAATTGTGTTATCTGAAAAGAATGTTAAAAATTTAGTTACTTTGAATTCAAACTAGCCAAAGTATATCACAATTAAAAAGGGTCAACCTAAGTCTTGGCATGGTTATTAATGAGTGGTATATGTGGTGAATCTTATTTTATAAGAAATACATACATGTCAAGGATGAATATAACATTACAAACATACGTTAATAAAAGACATTACCACAACGAAATTCCAAAATCTATCCTTGAGAGTATGACCATTGTGAGATATCTAAAATGAAAAATGACATTTCAAGTTCTGTGAATTATTTACAGAGTTTCGTGATTGGATATTTAACCATAAAATAAGTTACAGCTAAGGGAAAAAGGAAACAGAAGAGGGAAGTGAAATATATAGAATTATGCATTGGACATGAAGATTTGCTTGTCTAGCATATAGCATTTATAGCCTCAAAGATGTGCTAGTACATTTTAAACAAGTTTGAGCATCAATGGAGCAAAGGGATTTGCTTCTAATAACGCATAATGACACCTACAAAATCATAATCATCCAAAGACTAGGGAGGTACTCAGTACTCCAGCCCATGAAGTGAGCAAAGAGGAAAAAAGAGCCATATTTCAAGCTGGATAATGAGTCCATCGTAACCGTCTCTCACCTTCCAATGACTGTCTCTTATACTTCGGGGAACTCCTTGTTATGTTATCTTCCTTAACCTCCAACCTCGAGGCCATAGCTGTAGCATTTAGCTTCATTATCATCCCCCAGTGCCATACCTAGCTGAAATGCCACAACGTGAAGGCAGAAGTACTGTCCAAAGCAACTGAAAACCTAAACAAAACACCATACTGTTTCTTTCAGCCCATCACAAGTGGGTTATATAAACAATAGATACAGAACAGTCAGAACAAACATATGCTATAGATAACCAAGAAGACAATTATCTCCAATCTTTTACTAGATTAGATAGAGAAATGCATATAGACGAGCGATCCCATATACACATCCAATTAGCTTTTAAATAATGACAAGTAAAAATGTAATAAGCTGATTTCATAAAACACCGGGCAACCTTAGAAAATGGTAATATGCAATTCAGATCTTGTGGTTAGATGCAGAAAACTTACATACAATGGAACCCATAAGAATATAATGATGAGAAACAACCTGACCATCTAACAGCATCGGCATAAGCAGAGCAAAGCTCCAAGTTTATGACAATGCCAAATGTACTGAAAGCAGAAGCACAGATGCTGGCAAGGAGAAAGGTGGAGTTTGTTGGAGGTTCTTCAAGTGAAAAGGGGAGGAAAGACAAAATAAAAGGTTAACTTGGCTCGTACAGCCCCCACCATAAACCAACCTGAAGTAGTGAGCATGTAATAGTCCTAGAGAGTCAAGACATCAGAAGAACATTTAAAGAACTTTACGTCATACACATCTAAAAAATGGCCCATTAACCCAAAAGCACGAAAAGGATCGAGCAGATGTTATTGTAAAATCTTTTTCGTAAAATTCAAAGGATGGCATCGCACTAATCCATGAGCACCACAGGAGAATACAGCAATGCTAATTCATTTCCAACATAACCAAGCAAACAATTTCCTAATAGTAATAAAACATAGAACAAGACGAATTGTAGACAAAACAAGCTGACAGCTTTTTCAGTAATATAAAAATAATCAAAGAAGGATAAATACCATCAGCATCCAGGTTGCATTCTCAACCTCGTGTCATCTTTTAGATGAGTCACCACATAAGGAATGTCACCGGCAACTGTGCACTCAGATCCAGCGTATGGACAAGTGTAGGGTCTGAATGTGCATTGTGATTCATGTTTTAGTTTGCAGTACTATGGATATATACCCAAACAACCAAAGGTTTGGTACTTGCAAGGCAGTTCAAGAGAAGATGCAACCTTCTCCAATGCAAGACACCTTATGTTGCCTAGCTCATGCCTGCAAGTGGGGCATCGACTGTGAACTCAAGGTTTGCATCCAGAACATAGAGTATGGCCATTTGAGCACTGCATACAACCACAAAAGAAGATAGCATTATAGGACAAAATCCAGGTCACATCATTTTTATCATCTTGTAACTCAAATGCCAAGTTTGTCTTTTACAAGAATGCTGAGTGTGAACACAAATGAGCAAAATCAACACATATAAAAAACGCCTATAAAAGAGAGTAGCAAGAAAATATTTCACAATTTTTAAATACAATTACGAGTTCCATTATGTGTTATTTCACATAATGCCTTTTAAATATAGATTTTACCCCCTGGATCAAGTAAAGTAAAGAAGAGAAAATTCCAAATTTGGAAAACAGAGACCAGTACATTAGGTTCTCACTAATGCAGTCTATGGAGGGTCAGGCATAAATCCTATGTTGTGATGCACAGGCTTTCTATGACTTAAATCATTGACACGATGCTCAAGGTCTACAGGAATTTTTGTCACCTTTAATGCAAAAAGACCAAAATATTATTATAACTGTAATCAACTCATTTCCCCATTATCTAAAAATCTCTTCTCCAAGACACCACCCACCATCATCAATGGCAACAAGAACTTGGAGTTGTTATACTGAAAGGTTGGTGTGTGAATTGTAGATGACAAATTAAGAGGTCATTGTAGTCACATAGTCAGGATCATCCAGAACGATCGGATCCCATTGATTTTCATTCAGGTTAATCCATCCCGACAGATTCAGGAGGCAAAAATTGAGGATATTGTGCTACCAATATCGGCCCCGAATGACCAGATCTAAAGAAACTTTTCATTTAGACTGTGTTTTATATATTTCCTCATCAAGATATTAGTCATCTTGAAATACATGTGAACCCAACTCCTGCAACCATCACCACACAATACTAGACATCTTCAAATATTTAGTACAAATTCTAGTAGTACCTCATTGGTCTCCAAAAAGCTTGGCTGTTCACTAATCTGAAATCTACAATTAACCTGCTCTATGTTTGGTATTATCAACTATTCTCATCTGAAACCTACAATTCACCTAGCTTGTGTTTGTTTCTATGTGCTACACTAAGCTTATATTCGACATTCAGTACCAAATATGTGCCAAGCACAGGCTCCCATGTTACTTACACAATAGTAAGTTTTCCCATGTACTACCAGCCTACCAGACCATCTAGATTACACGCCAAGGATCAGTTGCAAAAAGTTTAGACATGATTGGTAGGCACAACACGGGTAGCCCAGCTTGACTCATGGTACAAGTGCAAGCATTCCATTTCTAAGCCAATATCTTGGACACAAACATATACCAGTCAAGCAATACAACCATCCCCAACTGAGCTATATAAAACATGAAAATCAAGGTTATCTCTAATATGTTAATCATATATGTAAAACTAATCTATGTTTTCTGCTACTGCTTTATGTACCATGGAAACAAACGAGTCAGCTTAGACATTGATCCCAGCACATTCCTGAACAGAGATGACATTTTTTTTATCTTATAGATGTACAGATGACTTAATCATCATGAACATTAGGATCAAGTAACTCGGTCTGATGCTCTAGTTAATCTGAGAGTGTGAGAGAGTCTCCCTACAGTATGAATGTGACAAAAGTAATTGATGACCACAATACAGGTCCCACACTTTAGAAGCAGCGACCACAAAATTCAAAACAATTCTCACTCAACTGAAGCTTAGCAATGCCAGAAAACTACGACATTCATGATTCAATTAGAACAATACAAGAGTATGCTACACCAAAAGTGTAAAATTTGATTCATACAGAACATATATTCAAAATAGAATGCTCAATCTGCTTCATTCAGCTTGACAATAAGAACGACTATTTTTTTTAAAACAATGAAAGAAATTTCTGTAACATCAAATGGCATACATAATGCTATACTCAAAACTGAGACCCATTGTTTGTGCAATAATGCACTAATCAACCCGAATGCCTCAATGAAGACATAAGAACGACTAATTGAAGTTGTTCAACTACCTTCTTATCTGTACACAACCTTTTCACCTTTAGGTCGTTTGGGGGTGTTTGAAAAGCCAAGCTGGCAAACAAAGCAAGCTCTTAATTTCACTTTTATCGCTACAGAAAAAGAGTCCATCTCACCTCTGTTGTTACAGATAAAGAAACCTATGACATTTTGAATCCAAAAGAAAAAAAAAACAAAACAAAACAAATTATATGTTGAGAATAACGTATGTCCACTTTGATGATTAGCTAGTGATCAGCAAGAAAACGGCAAGCATCAAATTAGAAGACTCCAACAAGAATCAAATGAGGCATCTGGAAAGCGGCAAGCAAGTGATCGAGTAGTACAACCGTGGAGACGGTCCACGTCCCCCTAGGTTTCTTGAAAATGAAGCATGAAAGCAAACGGAATGGCGTTTCTTTAAGCTATAAACATCAAAGAAAGAGAACAGACATCAGATCCAATCAATAAATAAGGGGGGAAAAGATCATACAGCAGGACATGAGCATGTACCTACGAACTCAACTACTGCTCCGTCGACAATAAGTCCTTTGAACAAAGACTAAGTTTGATAAATGAAGCATCAAAACCCACAAAATCCAAAACGTTTCCTTCGAGAAATTGCAAAAGAAGCTCCAACATCAACAACGAAACATGAGAAATCTTCGGAATCGAACACGAAACCCTAACAGCTCACAACTTTGGCCCCCAAAAAACATGACTTTTGAACTCATGAGCTTACCTCTTAAAAGAAAAAGAAGAAGGACGAAATCAAGAACAGCGACGACGACGACGTCGAAGCCAATCTTCCCTTCCCCTTCCGATGAACTCAATGCCAACCGCTAAAGCATTTCCTTCACCCCACTTGACCATCTCTCACCCACTCCGTCTCGAAGAGCACATATACCTCGCGAAGCGAAGACTGGAGGTCTGCTGTCCCATTCTCTTAACCGGTACCGGTCAAGACCTTCGAATACATTTGGCGGCAAAATCCACGTGTTGCGTTGGTGGTGCGGGACCCCACCTGTGATGAGCGTTAGATCTCGATCCGACGGCTAGGATGCCCATTGGTTCAGCTAAGTTAAATTGATGCTTCATTGCACTCAACCCCCCACGCGTGCAACTTGTTTCGTCCTCGCTTATCCGTTGTCGCATGCATCGGCAAATCTGGACTGCATCATTCTGACAGCCATCGCTATTAGCAGTCCAGCGAGAAGAACACAGCAGGCACAGAATGCATGCATGCATGCACGCATCCTCCTGCGATCACAAGGCTGTCGCTCAGCACACAATCTTATATCGAACTCATACTAAATATTCAATTTAATCGATGATTCAAAAAATTTCATTCATGGACCATATATTTTTTTATATCTATATCATTCATTATAATTGAGAATGTCCATCGTCCAAGACAGATAATTCTTCACGAGCCTACAAGTCGTACGAATCATCGATCGATTAAATTATCTCTTATCAAAAATTTAATAATAATATATTTGACTAAATTTATATATAATATTTTAATTTTTTATATTATTAAAATTTTATGAAGAAAAATATAATATTGACTGAAAACATGAAACGTGAGAGATTATAAATATGTTCAAATTTTGAAGTGCATGAGAGGAAAATAAAGTTGTTAATTTGATTGATACAGTTTGCAAGAATATTTAAATCTGATGTCACATAGGTAAACTAATAATTATATTATGTTTTGTGCTCGGCTCTATATTTATATCTTGTTAGATTTATGTGAAATAGTATTTTTTTTTCAAAAAAAAATTCTAACATAAATGTCTAGCATGTATTTAATGTACATTAAAAAAATATTTTTTTTAAAAAAAAATTACAAGGTCATAATTTCTTTAATGGTATACTAAGTTCACTCGTTCGAGAGTCAAATATCATTCTACAAATTTATACAAAAATATTAGTATGATGATCACTTATCAATTAATAAAGGTTTGATACCTCTTACTTACCTTATCGTCAATTGACTATGATAAGCATAAATAATATCCTTATTAATTTCATCCATTCCCGAGTTTCTCTTCGATATATAAAAATATTGTTAGGGTTTTGTTTGATTTATTTTTATTAATTTCGTATTAGTTCACTAATTAATTTACTTATTTATTTAGTTTAGCAGAGAAATAAGAGTAGAGTTATACCAATAAGTTAGTTCTTTTAGTGAATTATAAATTTCTTTGTTGGGGTTAATATTAATTTCTTTTTTTTCTTTCGGCTATAGAGAATATGAATAATAACACTTTAAATTAACATAGGTCAATTGGCCTTTGCCATACATGAAAATGTGTCTAAATAATAACAAGTCATAACCTATGTATTACTATTTCCCCTTGTCTAATTATGATATTTATATCAAACTTACTATATATGAAAGATTTTTATTTTAATGGCTATATACCACCAACTAAATTTCCAAATCTAAGATTATATATCAAGAAAGATATGAATAGCTACAACATGTGAATAATGCATTCCCATTGATAGAGAGTTTAATAGTAATTAATCCAATCCATGGCCAAAAATATCAACAAAAAAAAATATATATATATATATATATATATTTTGGGATAAGTGACAAATATGAAATTGGAATAAGTGGGATTCGAGCTAATAATTTTTTAATAATCTATCATAATTTTTACTATCTAATTTAGTTGACATCTTCTAAAATATATCGAATGAAATCATGTGAATTGAGAAACAAAACTTATAATAAAATTACAGAACTTAAAAATATGATTATAAGTAGAAAAATAATTGTTTAAACTTACACAAAACTAGCATTAAGTCTTCTGGGTATTAAATAAAAATAATAAATATGAATCTAAATGTTCTTCAATACCATTCAATTAAAAAATGTTATATTGCCATTTTCTATTCCAACTTGGATTGAGTCATGTTGCCAAAATAAGAAGCTTTGATTGCTATTAAATTAAATCAGGCGGATTATTGAGCAAGATTGACAATTACAAAGATTGTGATACCATTGAAGGCATTGATTGGGTATTAAGATGCAATATTGAGTCCACCAAAGTGTTATGGGGTTATTAGCTATCAAAACTCCAGTAATGTGGGTTATAAGCCAAGGAAAGAATACTTGAAGTGTGTAAATCATATTATGTCATCAATGTCACACCATCTCAGCTATTATTATGATTGATCATAGAAAACTATATCATATTATTTTTATGCCAAGCTATATCATACCATGATATGCCATCTAAAATGACAACATCAACAACAACAGTTAATGTCATGAAAACTCAAGTGTATGTTGATTTTGATCACTTAATAAAATAAAAGCCACCATAGAAACAATTATCTGAGAAGATTAAATCCATTTGCATTAAACCCTATTGCCAAATAAATATTCATGATAGAAAAACAAAAAAAGGAAATCCATATGAGACCAAAGAACTTCACCTCATTTCCTCCTTTGTTCGTTTGGGCATGGAAATTGGATCATGGATTTTATCATCACTATCATAGTCAGCATTGCCTTTGCAAATGGAGCAAAAATATATAGAAGAATGAAAAATCACAATTAAAGTTTTGGAGAAGAAATTTGAAACTAATTTAATGGCAACATTTGTCCTAATCCCCAATAAAAAAAGATGAAGCATTAAGCATAAGACCCCTCAAATTGATCACTAAAACACTATTAATTAAACTAAGAATATTGTTTACTTCACTTCTCTTTCATCATTTTGTTGTTATTTTTTCCATTGCAGAAATAATTTTGCAATAATGGGACATCAATAAGATGTGATTTATTGTAATATCCATGCTTCAATAGAACTATTTTATATAACAATAGCAAATACAAAAGAATAATCAGACACTAACATAAAAAATATTCAATAACCACATCTACTTTTAGATCAGAAGACTATAATAATTTCTTATTTACCGCTGATTTGAAGTGGTTTAATTAAGCTATAATTCGCCGAATAATTTGATACATGAAATGTAATATTAAAAAGTTATGCCGAAATATAGTTAATAATAAGATAAAAAAAATCCCGTCATTATGCAATTGAATATTAAGCCTAAATTATTAAATAACGTCAAATTAATTTTACATGCAACATTTTTGGTAACCATTTCGATTTCTTAATTCAATTTATCGTAAGATAACAATATTAATTCTCACAAATATGGTATTTTTTTATACTTCACATATACTGTACAAAATGTTGGATTACCAATCCAACGGCGGTGACTTCGTACCCCTTAGTAGTGTTTTGATGGGCCCATGGTGGGTCCCAGATCATGTACGGTAATAAGCCAGGTATTGTCGTGGTAGGGGAGGCAAGAGTAACTCAATGTGAAAATGGACCTCAAAACCCTAATTCTCCAACGTGCCGTCCTCCCTCTTAAAACCCCGACGAAGAGTCCCTCCGCGCTCGCAGCTGCTCCTCTCTCGCCTCCAATAACGCTCGAGGCGAGGAAACCCTGCGGGTTTTGATCCGTGGCAGCATTGGAGGAACCCTGGTCGGATCTATCGGGCCATGGCGCTCTTCCTCCTCTTCGAGTCGGCCTCCGGTTACTCGCTGTTCCACGCCTACGGCCTCGACGAGATCGGTCAGAACACGGAGGCCGTCCGCAACTCCGTCCTCGATCTCACCCGCTTCGGTAAGGTCGTCAAGCTCGTCGCTTTCCACCCCTTCTCCTCCGCCCTCGACGCCCTCAACCAATGCAACGCTGTCTCTGAAGGTGAGCTGAAAGAGAATCCAATGTTTTCGTTATTATTTTTTATGTTTATAGTAATATATGGAGATTATTTGTGCGATTTTAGGGCTTATGACCGACGAGCTTAGGAACTTCTTGGAGATGAATCTTCCCAAGGTAAAAGAAGGGAAGAAGGCGAAGTTCAGCCTCGGCGTTGCGGAGCCGAAGGTTGGGTCTCAGATATTTGAGGTGACCAAGATTCCCTGCCAGAGCAACGAGTTTGTTCTCGAGCTCCTTCGTGGTGTGCGGTTGCACTTCGATCGGTTTATTAAGGACTTAAAGGTTGGATCTTGTTTCTGAGTCAGGGATGTCTTCCGGTTGTAGCTTGAAGCTCGTTCTGATGGAGTCTTGTTTCTTGTTCTTTCTGTGTTCTCAGCCATCGGACTTGGAGAAGGCTCAACTCGGGTTGGGCCATAGTTATAGCAGAGCCAAGGTGAAGTTCAATGTTAATCGGGTGGATAACATGGTCATTCAGGCTATTTTTCTCCTTGATACGTTGGACAAGGATATTAACTCCTTCTCAATGAGAGTCAGGTGTGTTTTATTTCTCTTTTTGTGTATAGGAGTTTCTACTTCGATGTGATATCATCAATATACAGAGGTCACTGTTTTATTTATTGTTCTGGAAATATCCGTTGAAAAATGGGCCTCAATTGATAGGCAGGTTGCTGAATATAGATAGACGTAAGGTCATCGGGCGAGTTTCGGTAATGAGCTTTCTCATGATTTAAAAATAGCCAATCAGGATGTTAATCTTCTCTCACAGCAGTGCCAAGCTTTGTCATGTGTCACCTTATGTTGAAGCTTATTTTGTTTAGTATTCTGAAAGGAAAATCCTGATATCTAATTGCAACGACATCTCTTAAAAAAATGTTCTGATTGTAGTAAGCTAAATAATAGGAGAATTTACGGACTTAAATTGTAGCTACATTGGGCCATGTTTCCAACCAATGGTGGATTCCTAAACTGTCACTGGAAAGATATGATTCAGATGATGAATTTTCACTAGAAATTTCTTTAAATATTATTGTACTAGAAATTTTGGCAGAAATTGTGGGACTTCTATGAATTTTCACTTCACATGGTCCTAAACTTGAGCTGCTTCAGTGTTCTGGCTGAAACAATAGAATTGGACATGGTTGTTAATTATCTGGAATTGAAGCACTTTTGGACCACATATATTTGTTTTTTTTATATTATATTTTATCCTTGAGTTTTCTTGTTTAACCAAATTTGTTGTCATTCATTGTGAAAAGGCCCCAATTTTATGCTGTTGATTCAGTTTTATCCTTCATGCAAGCACATCCTTTTGCTTTCTGGTGAACTGCTTCAATGTTACCACAGTATGTTTTTTTCTTCTTTGAACATGTACAAGTTGTTGGGACCTTCATGCCTGGCATTCCTTTGTACACCCATCATCTTTCAAGAATTAGATGCCTTGTCATCATCTGTATGATAAGATATATGAATTACCATAGGTTTTAACATTTTTAAGTCAAGCAGTTGTTAACGTCTAATAATGAACTTGTCATGGTTGTTGAGTTAAAGCATTTAGGGACATTGTTTCTTTTGGCTTGATCTGGTGTCTCCTTCCCACAATCAGGTATGGGTGGATGTTGTTGAGTTACAATATGAAAACACTCCAAGTTGATCCTAATACCATAAATCTTTTGTACAAAATATTCTATACATTAATTTATTCTATTCAAAACTTTTAATGTAAAAAAAATGTCAATATTGCTTCATGAGTGTTGATTGTAAAAACTCTACTCGATATTGAAAAAATGACTTGTCGAACTACTGAAAACAAGGTCCTTTGCAGAGTATCAAATGAAAAATCATTTGTGAAAGTATTTGAAGTCAATTTTTTGATGTTACCATGATTGATGAGAACATTTTGTACATCATTTTTGGCATGTTATTTGCATGCTGAGCGTTTGATTAAATTGTGCCTTGTAGAAAACTGTGCTTTTCTATCAGTCTAAGTTATGTATTTTAGATGGCACTAGCATTCAGGAATTGAGGAGTTCCATTCCTCATGCTTCTATGGTTGGGACAATTTGCGAGGTGTCAGATCGTGCTTTGACCTCACTAATTGATTTTAGTCGCAAAATGGTTCTGTAACTATTTACCATTTTGAGTTTAGATTCTCTTCTGTTATCTTGATTTTGCTGTTTCAAACATAATCAGGTTACTTCCAACTTCATGAGATCAAACTTTCTGTCTTTAGTTCCTGAAGTCAGCTATATACTACTTGGTTTGCATAGGTCAGCAAGTTGCTGCCTCATGTAACTTAGAGGCACTTTTTGTAATGCACTTGAGGGCTCAGGTCATTGGTTTAGTTCAGACAATCTGCAGCAGTATGCATGAGAAAAATAGGGGAAATAGCAGAACTTTGATCAATTTCAATTAAAAATTTAGTGAATGTTAAATTTTAAGATCACCAAGCAGACAGTGCTTGTAGAACAATGATTCATTAGAGAGAAGAGAAGTTGAAGGATAAGTAGAAGTACTAGCGAAATTGGAGTAAGCGGCTTGTAGCTAAAAAAGTTGTTTTATGAATATGACTCGAAGATTCCTTCATTCTTTAGACAATCTTATAAAAAAAAGTCCACCGGGTCCTAGTTAGAGTCCTCAGGCAACTGGCATTCTTTTAACAGAGATAAACCCTTTTTCCGACATCCTTTAAAGAAGCTGTAGAATATCAAGCCATATGCTAGTTGTAATTGGCAACTTGTGCTGATATATGATAATTCTTTGAAACTAGTGCTTATCATATTTCTTATCAAGTCCTTTTTGGGAATATCCTTCCGGCCCATGGAGGATTATAAAACATGAAAGATGACTGCCCAAGTCAGATGTGAAGATATTAATGCACTAGCATATTTTTAGATGAAAATTCTTTTCCAAATGTTGGAGGCCTCGATGAGGTTCTTTAACCAACCTTTCCAAGTGTGGGAAAGGTATCATACTAAGATGAGAATCACTTCAGATATAACTAAGATATCATACTTATTTGATCTTCAGCTAAACTCGCTTCTGGCAACCTTTGAGCTCAAGTTGTTAGAACTCTAGACTTCAATTGGATGGACCTACTGCAATTTTTTTTTCCAGACTAATTATGGAAACTCAGGTGGGAGCAAATACTGCAACAAAAATAAGTTTACCTGTGGCATTTCAAGAACTTTCTCTCTTTAAATTTGCCCGTAGAAGAGACATGATATGATGAAAGACACTGTTAAAATTGTTCAGAAAAATTAAATCTGGAATGTTGAAGAAAGCAGAAATAAGTTGACAATAGCATGCTAGTGTCTGACTGCCTTTTGTTTTTAGCATAAACAACGTGAACTTTGTGGCATCATATATCTTTAAGGGTCTAATTCTCCCTTAACGGTAGCAAGATTCCAGGACACCTCCTCTTGACTGGCTTCTGTTTCTTATTTACAGGTTTATGACTACATTAACTAAACTACATTTTGCAGAGAATGGTACTCATGGCATTTCCCAGAGCTCATGAAGATCATTAATGACAATTACCTGTATGCCAAAATTGCAAAGTCTGTGGAGAACAAATCAGACCTGACCGAGGATCATATTCCAGAATTAGCTGACATTGTTGGTGATGAGGACAAAGCAAAAGAAATTGTAGAAGCAGCTAAAGCATCCATGGGTAAGAATCGAGATTGATTTTCTTTTCTAATTGGTGTTATGCTTATTTAATAGTTATGGTACCTATGCAGGGCAGGATCTGTCTCCGATTGATTTGATTAATGTCCAGCAATTTGCTCAGAGAGTTATCAATCTTTCTGAATACCGGAAAAACCTGTACGAGTATCTTGTTACAAAAATGAATGACATTGCACCAAATCTGGCTTCTCTTATTGGTGAAATTGTTGGGGCCCGTTTAATATCTCATGCAGGAAGTCTTTCCAATCTAGCCAAGTGTCCTTCATCTACTCTCCAAATCCTTGGTGCAGAGAAAGCACTTTTCAGGTTCAAATTCTCTTCTTTTTGCCTTATTATCCCCTTCAGAAGGCTAGCACCAGCCTCTTATCTTCTAAATAAATGCATCTCATAGTTAATACAATTTGGCCATTATCGCTATGAAAATTATTGAGGCGAGTGAACCTCTTAAAATTTGGTTGGAATGATAATGATCATCTTATGTCTAACTATTTTCTATATTAAATAGACATGTTTTTAATGGTAATGTTGTAGATGAGCATGATCAGCAGTCATGCTGCAGTCTAAAAAATCACCTATTTTTCCCTCATATTACAGAGCCCTTAAAACTCGAGGAAACACTCCAAAGTATGGTCTTATCTTCCATTCTTCTTTTATTGGCCGAGCATCTACAAAGAACAAAGGTCGTATAGCTCGCTATCTTGCAAACAAATGCTCAATTGCATCCCGCATTGATTGCTTCTCCGGTGAGTCTTAAGTTGGAATATCTACTTTTTCACTGTAGTCTGGCGTGCTGTTATTCTAACATTAAAGAAATGCATTTAGAGGTGAATACCTCTATTTTTGGACAGAAGCTCCGAGAGCAGGTTGAGGAGAGACTGGACTTTTATGACAAAGGCGTTGCACCTCGCAAGAATGTTGATGTGATGAAAGCTGCCATTGAGAGTACATTGAACAATACCTCTCAGGAGGATGCTGGTGAGTATCCTTTGTTGCAATAATATTGTGCATCCTGTCAAGTAGGTACCACATCTGCTGGTAAAGGAGAATTCATGCTGTAAAAGTTGATTCTTTTTTGTGATGGGAAAATCTAGGCATTGTTGCAGTAACATCTATCTTAATTATGGGGTTAGTTATGAATACCAAATATTTGAAATTTGGGTGGAATCTTATTGTGGGAATTGGATTAGCATTTTAGTAGTGTTTATCGTGTGCTTGGTCTGATGCATTCATGACTACTAAATTCTGTGTATGAATGCAGATGGACTACAGAAAGATGAAGCTTCCACGAAGAAAAGTAAGAAGAAGAAATCTAAACGTGAAAATGTAGATGGTGAATCCATGGCCGAGGATAAATCTCTTGAGGTTGCTGCTGATGGAGATGCTCCTATTGAGCCTGAAACTGAAAAAAGGAAGAAAAAGAAGCATAAGTTAGAGGAGCAACAACAGGAAGAGGTGCCACCTAAGGCGAATGGTCATGATACAGAACAAAATGGAACTCCCAAAAAAAATAAAAAGAAGAAGAGTCATGAAGACTTGGATAATGATGGTGATGTCCAAATGAGGAGTGAAGGAACCAAGAAAAAGAAAAAGAAAGTGAAAGCCCAAGGTGACTAGTTGCTGTTAGAAGAAGCTGGTAAAATCTGTGTTTTATTTTCTGATCTAATAAGCCCTCATTTTTCTTAAGAACACTTTATTCTTGTTCATTTGGCTTCTTCAAGTGTGTCCACTCTCTTTGCACCATGATGAGCTGTTGAACCTGGTGGGCTTATGCATCAAAACAATCTGAGATTCATGTAGTTTTCAGTTTCTATACATCTAGCTGCGCTAATGGGTGTGGCTTGGTGCAATCAAGTTGTTACTGCTATTGGAATCACATTGGTTTTGCTTCAGCCATACTCTGCATGTTTCTTTGAGTTGATTTGGACAGGTTCAATATGATGATGGAACCACTTCAGTGAACATGTTCCTCGCAAATTTCCTTGGCCATCGAGTACTCAAACATTGTTGATTATGTTTATGCCATCTGAAAGTCTAGTGATAAAGGAGTCCTTTATGAACATGATTGTATGTGATTCTAAATGGTTGTGATTTAGACATTCTCTTATTTTATCCCTGATGTCTTTGGTTATACATGTAGTTCTAGTTATTTTATCCACAAGACCAAATTTGCATTGCTTTTAAATTGATTTTGTAAATGAATGTAATGATTTCCATTTTTATTAGTGTAATTTCAAAATGTCCATTGCACATCAAATTTTCACCAGGTGGATAACAACATGTCAATTAAATTTGTATATATTTTTAAATTACTTTAGGATCTTTGAAGTATAATTTGACACGTTCTCTGGTTGATTTTGTGAATGTTTAACCATGAACTTTCAGCACACATGGTAAATAATGTTTCCATGTCAAATCTATATATATTTTAATCTGTTGATGATTTTAGGAATTTCTGAAGTCCAATTTGATATGTATTTTTGGATGATTTTGTAAATAAGGATAATGATGTTCATTTAGCCTCAACTTTTGAATGTATGTCTATTACAACTAAAGACATTTACGATAAATGGACAACAACATCTTTACAGTAAATCCATATATATATTTTTTCTTTTTTGGATGTTCTTAATATTTTCTAAAATCTAATTTGGTAAGTTCTCAAATTGATTCTATAAACGGTCTGTCATGTTCGTTCGATTGTTAGTGCAATTGCTGAAATGAAGTCCATTTCACTTCTCATGCTTACTAAATGTGGGTAATAACCTATCAACGATTAATTTATACTTTTCTATAATTTGTAATTATTTTAGACATCTTTGATCATAATTCTATACTTTTATGCAATCTCATTCGTTTATAGTGTAAATGACTTAGGTATTTTGATCAAGATATTTATTTTTATTAATTTAAATTTTGAATGAAAAATATTGAAGAATATTTTAGGTATTTATATGTGCAATATCTAAATTTTGTGAGGGATATATGCAATATTAAAATTTCAAGGGTAAAATATGATATTGATAAACTTTGAAGGGGTAAATTTAATACAAAGCAGAGCTTGCAGTTAGTTTACTATGCAAATATATAAGAATAAAGGGACTAAAATGATATCCTAACGCCGAAAAGTAAACTACAAAGTACAGTTTGCAGCCCACTATGCAAATAACAAAGGATAAAGGGACTAAAATGAAAAATAGAAACCAATGCTCGACCCTTTGCTACTTATCGTCTTCCCGCTTCTTTTTCCCCAAATCGCTTCGCCAATTTCAAATCTCACCAGAAACCCTTCCCCCCTCTTCTCTCTCTCTCTCTCTGACAGAGTTCCAATGGCTCCCCCCTTCGTCTTCCCCTCCGATCTCAAGGACCTAGAAGATGACTCTGACGGCCTCTCGCTCCGCGTCGAGTTCCCCGTCGACGTCGCCTCCCTCCGTCCTTCGCAACTGGAAGAGCTCGTCAAAGGTCAGCCGTCCTGTCCACCAGCTCTCTCTGCTCCCTCGATAAAAAAATTCGCAGTCTTGTTGATTTCCTTTTCGATTTCGTGCCCAAAGGCGTCGCCTTCGACCTATCCGATAGGGAGCTCTTCTGCGTCGAGGAGCAGGACGTATTCGACCGCGTCTACTCTCTCGTCCGCAGCTTCGCCGTCCTCCCCCCTTCCTCCAAGTTCAACCTCGTCGAGACCCTGCGCTCTAACCTCAGTGTTCTCCTCCCCAACGTCGACTCTCTCTCTCGCGCCCCCCATTTCTCGCCTCCGTCTCCGTCCTCCCCAGGCGCCGCTGCCGACGCTGTCCCGGACATCGCCACCCGCATTGCCTCCCACCGGAATGCCCTCAAGATCTACACTTTCTTCCTCCTCAACATCGCCCTCCTCGAGGAGTCCTCCAGCTCTTACTCCTCTGGTGCCAGCTCTAAGGTACGAACTTGCTCCCAACCCTAATTTCTCTTGTGCTCGTTTTGCTGTTTACTGTAGGAAAAAAAATCGATTTTTTCCTTTACTGGATCAGGTTGTGCAAGGTCGGAAGAAGAATCCTACGTATGCATGGAATTGGGAGGCGCAGAGGAGTCGAATCATCAATTTGGTTGCGAACTCTCTGGAGATTAATCTCACTTTGCTCTTTGGATCAAACGATATTGATGAGAGCTATCTCTCATTTATCTCCAAGTAGTCATTTTTTTTCCAAATTAGAAGTAGAAAAAGGGTGATGATTTCTATTTTAAAGAATTAGATCATTTTTGTAATTATAATGAGAACGTTCCATCATCGTAGGTGCACTTTCAGTTTATATGAGAATCAGGCTTTGTTGAAGGATGCAGACACCAGAGAAGGCCTTGGACGTATAATAGGTACTATTGCAACGAAGCATCAGAGAACTGCACAATCATGCGCATCAATCCTCCACTTGATCCATAAGTTTGACTACACCGTTCCCCACCTTGCGGAGTTGGTTGCTGCAGCTGAGAAGAAGTATGGCGATGGATGCCTAGCTGTTGCCCTTATTAGGGAGGTTGGTCGCACTGATCCGAAGGACTATGTGAGGGATGGTGTTGGGGCCGAGAATATAGGGAGGTTCCTGGTTGAGCTTGCTGACCAATCTCCGAAGCTTATGTCCACCAATGTTGGGGTTCTAGTTCCTCATTTTGGTGGGGAATCTTTTAAGATTAGAAATGCTCTTGTTGGTGTCTTGGGTAGGTTGGTTGCAAAGGCCTATAAAGATGTGGAAGGTGATGTTAGTTCCAAGTGTCTAAGGTTGAGGGGAAAGCAGGCTATGTTGGAGATACTGCTAGAACGATGCAGGGATGTGTCGGCGTACACGAGAAGCCGGGTGCTTCAAGTTTGGGCAGAGTTATGCGAAGAACATGCCATTTCAATTGGCCTTTGGAATGAGGTGGCAGTGGTGGCTTCAGGAAGATTGGAGGATAAGACTGCTATGGTTAGGAAATCAGCACTCAATCTGCTTATCACCATGTTGCAGCATAACCCATTTGGACCACAGCTCCGTGTTGCAGTCTACGAAGCGACATTGGAGAAATTCAAAGAAAAGTTGCTTGTAATGGAGCCGTCCAACACTTCAGACGATACTTCTGAGGCTGACAATTTGCATGCTGGATCTTCAGTGGAGCAGGGAGAGAGTGTTAGTGACAGCTGTTTGACATTTAATGAAGAGCAGCAGGGTGAAGCTGCAGCGATTCCAGAAATAGGGAATTTAGAACAGACCAGGGCATTGGTGGCCTCGCTTGAGGCTGGTCTGCGGTTCTCACAATGTGTCACTTCTTTGATGCCAACCCTTGTTCAACTACTGGCTTCTTCTTCTGCAACTGATGTGGAGAATACGATCCTTCTATTGATGAGGTGCAGACAATTTCAGATTGATGGCTCAGATGCATCACTCCGCAGAATGCTGCCATTGGTAATATTAAATAACAACAACATATTCATATCTTTAGATTTATATTTTTTTAAAATTGATTTTGAATTCAGATGTCCTGAGATAAGATATTGTTATTAATTGTTCCAGGTATTTTCCCAAGACAAATCAATATATGAGGCTGTCGAAAGTGCATTTGTTACTATATATATAAGAAAGAATCCAATGGAAACTGCTAAAAATTTATTGGACCTGGCGATTGATTCCAGTATTGGTGATCTTGCAGCTTTGGAGTTTCTAATTAGTTCTTTGATGTCCAAAGGGGAAATTTCTATGAGTACAGTATGCACACCTCTCTTCTCCATGTAGAATGTTTTTTCTTGCATCTTAGCTTGAACAGAGAATAGAAAAAAAGAATATTGGAGCTCATGCATATGGGAATTGTATGCATGCATCACAATGCTTTAACCACTCATCCATGTTTGTATTATTTGCATTTGCTCATTAATTTCGCTAGCTTATGTTTGTCTTCGATGAAATATGTTTTAATACTTTGATTGAGATAATTGGAGCTTTATAATTAGTTATTGCTAATGAGAGTTTCCTTTGTTTCTTTTATAACATGCAATTTCAACTTTAATTTTGAAGTAGAGAGTTAAATAATGAGAAGTCCTTTCTTTACCTCATGTTTTTCCAATATTCAACTATGGAACATGCGGAAAGGGGGTAGTCACGGATAAGCAGCGGGTTTTGTTTCTCTCCATGTTTTTCTTTTCAAATTCAACTAGGACATATAGTTGAACTAGAGAAGATCCATGGAAAAAGAATGAAATAGATTGTTTTGCTTAAAGTGACACAATCTACATTATGATGATATGGTTTTGTTTACAGTTTGCACATCAAAATGCTGAGTTCCAATAACAAATATGTTTCTACTGCTTAATTGGCATATATCATAGTATAAGCAATTTGGCATTGGTGATTGATGCTGACTTTGGCACTCCGCTAGGTGTTAATCAGGGTAAAGGTAATGGAAGCAACAAATTGTTTATAGGTGATTGGTGATTGATGTTGACTCTGTTTAAGGTATGTGATTGAATAAGAGTTGAAAATTTTGACATTACCAACTATTTTGGGTTTGACTACATGGATGTGTACAACAATATCTTTATTCGATCAAGGGCATTCTTTTTCTTAATTATCTCTAGCAAAATTTTCTCATATCTGCTTCTATCTCAACTCATGCAACTAATCCTAATTGAGTCACATTTTCTAACCCCAACATCTAGATCAATTTCATTTTAGGTGATCTTCTCATGTCATTTTCTGTTGGTCTACACCTAATTGTTTACAAATACAAACATTTTCTTAAGTAGATTAACATTCTCTTCTGAGCTACATATGTTTTTTTAACCATCCAACAGTTTGATCTATAAAGCTTGTCCCCACAAACGAGGATGATAAAAAAGGAACAAGGTCAAACATGACACTTGTTGGTGTTTTCATAATTCTTGGGTGATCTCAACTTATGTATGTCAATTACACCTAAGTTCATAAATGCTTCCCTGCATGTCTATATTATTATGTTTACATGTTCAATACACTATCAATAGTGAAGTAAAAATATCTAGCACAATATTTCCCTTAAAGATGACATCCTTTTGGCTTTTCTTTTTTCATCCCATGGGAAGACTAGTTTATTCATTATTATTTTTTGGTCTTTCTTTTGCCTATAGATCTCAGCCTTATGGGACTTTTTCATCTTCAATGTCAATGGAGTAGTTGCAGCACAAAGCCGTGGCGCTTTGTCAATTTTGTGTATGGCAGCAAAATCAAATCCAGGCATTCTAGGTTCTCATTTACAGGATATTATTGATATTGGTTTTGGACATTGGGCAAAGGAGGAACCTTTGCTTGCAAGAACAGCATGTGTTGCTCTTGAAAGATTGTCTGAAGAAGATAAGGACAAACTCAGAAGCAGTAGCAGCAAGGTTTTTGCTGCTCTACATAGCTTAGTAGCTGGTTTCTGGCTTCCGGACCATATTTGGTATGCTGCTGTTGACAAAGCCATAAGCACCATATATTCAGTTCATCCATTGCCTGAAGCTTTTGCTGCTGATATTGTGAAGAAGTACCTCAACTCTGTTTTTGGTTGCACTGCAAGTGATGAAATGCTAAACGATGTATCTCTTGGACCCTCCAACTTCATGTCCACAGTGCCTACAGCAAAGCTGGGCAGATTCCTTTTTATTATAAGCCATATTGCACTGAATCAATTGGTTTATATCGAGAGCTGCATCAGAAGCATTCAAAAGCAAAAATTGAAAAAAGAAAAGTTGAAGGTTGAAAAGCAACAGGTTAATGGTGGTTCAGCTGAAGTAGAGGTGAAACTTCTGTTACTGGAATTTCTTTATTTGAATGTTACTTCAGTGAAAAAAATCCATTGATCATTTTCAGCTTTAAAAATTCCTTGACTTAAAACTGTTTTCTGAGGATTAGGTTTTCTTAAAACCCTTTTCTGGTAATCACAGATGCAAGGTATAAATGCTGAATTGGGACTTGGTGCATCTGAAGATGCAGTAATCGATTCACTTTCAGAAAAGGCAGAGAAAGAAATTGTTTCTGGTGGATCTACTGAGAAAAACCTCATTGGATATTGTGCTCCTTTTCTCTCAAGGCTATGTAGAAACTTGAATTTGATGCAAAAGGTGATTAAGCTCAAATTTTCTGCTAAGAGCTTCTTGGTTGGAGTGACATTATAGTTTAGTAAACAATTGTAATATTGTATGTTTGCTAGATTTATCTCTTCTAACTTGAGTTGTGTTCCTGGCTGTACTTCAGTTTCCTGAACTGCAGGCTTCTACAATGCTTGCTCTATGCAGATTAATGATAATTGATTCAGACTTTTGGTAAGACTTGAATGTATCTTCATACTGTACATCTTCAATTTATGCTGCTTGCAATGCATTTGATTGTCAAATAATTCTTTTTTTAGTGAATCAAATCTTCAGCTTCTGTTCACTGTTGTGGAGAGTGCTTCATCAGAAACTGTTCGTTCCAACTGCACCGTGGCTCTTGGAGACCTGGCTGTTCGTTTCCCGAACCTTCTTGAACCTTGGACTGAGAATATGTATGCTCGATTGAGAGACCCTTCAGAATCTGTGAGGAAAAATGCTGTATTGGTGCTGTCTCATCTCATATTGAATGATATGATGAAGGTGCTGAGTCTTTACAAGTCCTTTCAAATTTTTTCCTCTGCTCTAATTGAACTTATTCTCGAGGATTTTCTTAGGTAAAGGGTTACATATATGAAATGGCTCTACGGATTGAGGATGAAGACAAAAGAATCTCAAGTCTCGCAAAGTTATTCTTTAATGAGTTGTCAAAGAAAGGTTCCACTATGATGCCTGGTGATTTTGCTGATAGATAACATGCTGTTCTTCATTCTTATCTGGTTATGCTTTTCTATGTTTGCAGGAAGCAATCCAATATATAATCTACTTCCTGACATCCTCAGCAGATTGTGCAATCAGAACATCAAGGAAGAAGATTTTTACAACATAATGCAGTTCTTAATTAACTCTATCAAGAAGGTTTGCTTGCTTGTAGTGATGTTAGATACATGTTATTCATTTTTTTTAAAACTTGGTCTATATAATTTTCAACAGGACAGGCAAATGGAAGCCCTTGTTGAAAAGCTATGCAATCGGTTCAGTGGAGTTAGTGGTATGCTTAGCTGCCTCTGCATCTGTAATCATTATTTAGTCTATCCTTTTGTTTCTCTCATATTTATTCCTGCCAATTAAGAAATTTCATATCATGGATATCAATCATCAAAATGTTCCAATGATACACATCATTGAAGAGTAAGAAGCAGCACTTTTCTGTCAGTATCATGCATCTTCACATGAATAGATGAAACAAGATAAATTACAGTTCATGTTAGTGTTTACTTTTGTTTTGATTGGGCATGTGGGCTAAGGTCACATGTTATCTTTTTGTTTGCCTGATCCCAATAAGTTTCATAATGATAAATTCATGACTTCAAACTTGGGCTGAGAGTTCAAATCACAACTTTGGATGCATTTTCTACTAACATTAGTATCCTGATTTGTGAAAATCTTTTATGACCTCCTATAACCAGGGGGTTAGGCTCTTGGTGGTTTGGGATAGAGCGCAGGACATCTTTTAGAAATGTGTCCACTGAACTAGGACAGGCTGGGCTCTTTGGGATGGGTTGAGTTGGGTTGGTCATGTTGCCACACAGCCAGCCAGCTGTGGCTACTTAAACCCTTTGTTTCTATTTTAGATCATATTTTCATTCGACAAATAGGTGACAGTTAATTAAAGTAATTGAAGAACTTCACAATCAATTGGTTAAATCTCTGAATATTTTGAATAGTTTATTGAACAATTTGTTCTTAGCTTTTTTTAGTCTTTGTATCTCAATGGATTGGTTTGATGGTCCATTTGGTTTGGATGCCAAGCAGATAATATAGACACAAAGTTTTCCTCAAATTCTAGTTTATCATTTTCTAACTAGCTGGCTGCTATTCTGTTCATTTCCACACATTTCTGTTTTTTCTGCACAGCCTAAATCAAGCTGTGGGCTCATGAGGATTAGTAATGTAATAGAATGACTAACAGATTGAATTTCTTATATTCTGGAGGGTCACTGGGTGGCTGTTTTTTGAAGTTGACATTGAGAGTAGACTGTTTGGAACAAAACAAATCTTGCTTTGGGTCCCCATTCTTTCCTCTTATTTGACTTATTTTGCTCTGACATGGAAGTTGAAATTTGCATGTTGACCAGGCCTTAATCTGACAATGATTTGGCTTATTTGCTCATCTCTACAGAACAAAGTAGGGAAGTAGAGAGAAAGAGAGGGGGTGAGAAAGAGAAGTGTGAGATAAGAGAGGAGAGTAAGAGACTAGAGAAGACAATTCTTTTCATTCAAATTTGAAGTAAGTCATCCATTGACATGTTATACTATTTACAAGGGATTAATAGCCTTAGTAAAATTAATGAAGATAGTGACTCAAGAGGAATCTTCTAGGCAATTAGTATACCTTTTAGAAATTCAAAAATGTGATTTCTAGGATACCTAAATAGTAAATAAGTGCACTTAATATAAAAGGAATCTCTAAAAAGACCAAAGGACTTTTCAATTTTTAACACTACTCTTGGCATTCTTAGGCCAACTAAGTGATGACTTTTTGTTGATTTCTTTGCCTAGAATAAACTTTTGTGAATTTATTTATATAGCTAGATGATTCTCCATCATTCTTCCTTGGTAGAAAAGAACAAAACCTTTGAGAGTGATCTGTAAGGTACTTATCCAATAAGTCTACTGCAAATTCACAAAGTTTCTAGTAATAATCCAAATGGCATCGGAAGTTGGATGATCACACCACTTGATAAGAAAGTGTTGAGTTATGCTAGTAATAAACATAACAAAGCGGTTATCAAGAATAGCCTTTACGTTATTCTTGTGTTATGGGAGAATCAATGTTTTGGAAGGATTGCCATATGTAGAAACACTGGTAAATAGAGAATGAGGCTTAAAAGTACCATGATTTGGAGTTAAATCCTTCATATTAAAAATTGGACTAATATTTAAGTCGAAAGGCAAATGGAACATATGTGCATTAAATTTTAGTTTTTGGATAATGAGGATAGGACCAATGGCTCAGGTATACAACTTCTTGAATGAGTTTTTAGATAATCTTTTAGGGTGAACGCGAACCAAGACAATCGCTAACTTGAAACTTTTGACTTCTACAATGTGCATTGGTAGCAAGTTGTAACTTTCATTCCTTATAACAATTTAATGTCGAATTTCAGCATACAAATCATGAATATATTAAGCAAAGGAGTGGGCTGGTTTTTGAGGCATGATAGTTAAGTGAAAGGGGTGCAAGGTCAATGGGTTTGTGAAGAGTACAGTTGAGGACAATTTCAAATGTGTTTATGATGGTCTCCATCTTGCATTTCTCGATAGATGTGAGTAAAGTTTGGACATTAGATATACTTTTTTTTAATCGCTTGAATCCTATGACCTTGACACTCATGATATGATTGTATAAATTCGACTAAGGGCACTAATAGTTTTGTTTTGAGAGCTAGAACAATGCCTAATTATAAAAGAGTTTTTGTTAAGAAATTTAACCCACTTGGCATGTTGGGCATTTAATTTCTTTTAGGCATTCAAGTATCTTAGGACCTAGTGGTCAGACAACAAGACAAACTCTTGCGACAGAAGGTAATGTTGCCAATATATAAGACATTGTACAATTGTGTAAAATTCCTTGTGGTAGGTAGAAAAATGTTGTTTTGCATCATTGAGTTTCTCTTTGGAAAGACGATAAGCTGACCTTCTTGACTTAGAATTCCTCCTATGCCTCTACCAAAGGCATCACAAATGACCTTAAAAGATTTATTACAGTAAAGGTGCCTAAGAACAGGAGTTGTTATTATTGTTTTGATTTCAGCAAAGACTTTGGTAGCGCCAAGATCCAAGAAAACTTATCTTTCTTTAAGTAATTAGTGATAAGTGCCAGGTGCCATAATAGAACTAAACCCTCTAATAAATCTCTTATAGAAAGAAACTAATCCATGGAAACTTCGAACCTTAGAAAAAAGTTTTAGGCTCAGACCATTATAAAATGATGGGGATCTTTTCTGAATCAGTGACAATACTTTAGGCAAAAATGATGAAGCCTAGGAGTAGGACCTGAGTTAGCATGAACGAGCACCTTTTCAGATTCACATAAAGCTTAGCGACTCGAAGGGTAGTAAGAATCTATCGAAGATGTTCTAAATGATTCTTTTTGTTTTTACTAAAGATCAAGATGTTTTTACTAAAGATCAAGGTATACACTATCATATCGGTGTTTCGAGGTTGGCTCGGTACGGTACGGTACCGTGTACCAAGCGGTACACCAGGGCGTACCGAGCTGAACACCAGGGCGTACCGAGCTGAACACTTAATTTTAAATATTTCTCTATCTACTGTAGCATTGTAGCACTGTACAGTGTAACACTGTAGCACGTTAGCGGTCCGTGTACCGGTATATCGTCGGACTAGTACGTACCGCCCGTACCGGATGGTACCATTCAAAGTTGCATACCATGCGTAAAAGTATATGACAACAAATTTGCTTATGTAGGGTTGTGAAACTTCGTTAATGAAGCGCATGAAGGTGCTTAGGGAATTTGATAGACCAAAGGGCATGACTAGCTATTCGTATAGGTCATCTTGAGTTTTGAATGTTATTTTTTATTCGTCACTAGGTTTAATACAAATTTGGTGGTATTCGCTTCTTAGGTCAAGTTTTGAAAACCAATTAGGTCCAGCGAGAAGATCTAGCATATCCTCATGTTGAGGACTCGAGCAGTAATACTTTATTGTTATTTTGTTGATCGCAAGGCTATTGACACGCATCCTCCAAGACCCATCTTTCATAAGGGTTAACAAGGCCGGGACAATACAAGGATCAAGGTTGTCTCATAAAGTCTTTAGCCAAAAGTTGTTCAACTTGCTTGTTTAACTCGTCTCTCTCTTTAAAATTCATTTTATAATATGGGACTAGGGAGCTATGTTCCTGGGACAAGGTCAATAACATGTATTTCTCACAAGGGTGGCAGCTCACCAGGTAATTCCGAGGATATGACATCTAAAAATCTATCTAATAATGATTTAACCTTAGGAGTTAGGTCAAGAATAGTGCAATGACAAGAAATTTCTCTAGCAATGATGATCACACAATATTATTTCAAAAGATTTAGGATCCAGCAAGTGGAGTCCCTTGGTGGTTAGGGTTTGTGGGAGAGACTTAGGAGTTCTTGATTTGTCTTTTTCTGATGGTTTTGCAGGTCGTAAGATGATGGTTTGTCTTTGTATCGAAAGGCATAGGTGTTTTCTCTTTCATGACTGGTAACATCAAAGGTATACAACCAAGGTTGACCTAAAACAATGTGGGCAACTTCTATTGGTAGGACATCATAATAAATCTTATCTTGGTAATCGTTTATTTTAATTTGTACTATGCATCTTTCGATCATGGGTAAAGTGGTTATGTCAAACCAAGTTACTTTTAATAGGGTTGGGTGTGACTTTATCTTGAGTTTTAGTCTCTCGATAGTAGACTTTGAGACTACGTTCACAATACTACCCTCATCCATAACCAAGTTGCTATTTTTCTTCTCGCTTCGGATAAAAGTATGGAAGATACTTGTCTTCTTCCATTCTTTGGAATCACTAGTAGTAGAGAGAATAATGCAGACAATATTGACATGAGCATCTTTAATTTCTAGTTCATTTTTATCACCTAAGTAGGCTTAAGGTTTAACTATTTAGTCTACTTCCTCGATTTGATCTTCTAGTTCTTGTTTTATGGTAAGGGTACATTAAGGACAACGAGAGATACCTTTATTATTGGCAATAATGATTCAATATGAACTAGTTTGAAAATAAATGATCGAAGGAGGTGGACTATTCATGGTTGGGTCAGGACTATTGTTAGTAGTGGTGATTTTTGGCTTCATAGGGTCACTACTTGGGGTGGGTTAAGAAATAGTTCTATTGTCGAGAGACTGAGAAGATATTCAATGAGTTGGATAGAGTTTGAAGTATTGCTCAATCTCAAGGGCTTATCGAGAAGTTTCCTTCATGGTGTCAGAAAAACTAAGGGAAACATCTCGTCGGATATCAAACCTCAACCCATTAATAAATCTTCGGACAATGATGATTTGGTCCTCTTCTATTTGACACATAAGTAAAAGTTTCTTAAATCGAGTCAAATACTCTGTCACATTCAAATTCAATCATTTAAGATTTAAAAATTAGGTTTTTATTTTTTCTTAGGTTTTTATTTTTTCATAGGTTTTTATTTCATGACTTCTTATTGAGTGATGGGAGGCTCTCGATGGTGTTCAAGACTAACTTGGATATATTGTCCATATTTCCTAACGGATCCTACCAGTTTTATTTTTTTTTGTAAATCATACATTTTCGATATCAATCATTCTATACTACTCAAAGTAATCCTCTATGTTATCTAACCAATCAACAAACACATTTGGGTCAAACCTACCATTAAAGTTTGGCATATCCACTTTAACTCTTCTAGCATTTCCCCTAAATTGTTAGCAAATCGAACTCGTTGGCCCATTACTTGAGTTTTGGAATTCTAGTAGGTTCTAGGAATTTATCATTAAGGTCGAAAGCTTAATCATCAGAAATTGTTGGAGCATGATTGTGAATAGGTGCCCTATAGGTGGACCTAGTATTTGTTCGAATAGGGGCTTGGGGAGTAGATAAAATTCCTTGATTTGAAGCAATGGATTGTGGAGAATGAATATGTTGTCTTATCGACTCATCAATCTCCTCATTCATGAGTCATTTTTCGAGACTTTAGACAACTCTTAGGACTTGGGTTATCTGGTCACATAATTGGTTTAATATTGTGTCATAATTTGTTAGTTTGGTCCTAAGGGTGTCTACATCACTTTGTTGGATTTGAGATTCATCAGGATTGTTTTGGTTTTCACCTTACGTAGTCATGATTCTAATACTATCTACAAATTGCCTTTTGGTAATGAGGTTGTTAATTGTTACAATGCACAAGGTAGAAATACAATGATTCAAGTGGATCTCTCTTAATGGCAAAGAAGTGATAAAAACCATGATCTAATAATTTTTCAAATAGAAATATTAGAGAAGTTTTCAAAAATTGCTAAGCATCGAGAGCTAAGTGGTCCACCAATTCCGTAGGCATAGTCACCCCAAAGTTGAACTCCACACACAAGGGATTGACGTTAGAGGTGCAAAGATCTGTGAGTGACGTCGTTGTAGATTGAAGCTACTAGCAGTGATTTAAAAAGCGTTAGGCGCCAAGGTCCAAAAACGTCCGAGACGCTAGGTGCTCGTCCGAGCGAAGTGAGACGCTAAAATATAAAAATATATAATATAATTAATAAATATAATTATTTAAAATTTTAAATAAAAATATGCTATTAAATTAATCTAATAAATATAAATACTATTATTAGTATATAGTTAACAGTATACAGTATACTGTTAACAGTATATTGTATATTGTTAACTGTATACTATATACTATTAATAGTATATTATCGAAAGAGGAGAAGAGTGTAAGGGAAGAGTCAAAAGACCGAGGGTGTTGACTGAGAAGAGCGGGAGCGGTAGCTGTGAGCGACGACAGTGGCAGCGAGCGACGGGAGCGGCAAGCGGTGACAGCGGCATCGGTAGCAACGAGAGCGGAAGCGGCGAGCGAAGACAGTGGCAACGATAGCAGCGAGCAACGGAAGCGACGAGCAAAGACAGTGGGAGCGATAGCAGCGGTAGCGAGAGTGGCGACAGCGGCAGCGGCGGCAGTAGCGTGAACGGCTAGCAGGGTTAGGGTTGGGGAAGTCATGCTGATATCGGTGCTTTAGTTGGTTCGATTGAACCAACTAAAGCACCGAAGATTGAACCAGACCTCAAACGCTGGTTCGGTCGCCTGGTTTAACCTAAGCACTTGCCCGAAGTGCTCGGCGCCTGGGCTCGGGCGAGCGCCCAGGCGGTGCCTCTTTGAAGTGCGCCGCCTGGAAATGAAGCGAGGCGCTTGGGCCGCGCCTCGCCTCGCTCGAGCTCTTTTTTAAATCACTGGCTACTAGTTGAGGGTCCAATGAGGTGTAGGGTAGGTTTCTTGATGGGCTTTAATGCTAAACTGATATAGAATACAATAGGGAAGTTGTGAGAAAGAGAAAGAAAGAGAAGTGTGAGATAAGAGAGGAGAGTAAGAAACTAGAGAAAATGTAATTCTTTTCATTTAAATCTGAAGTAAGTCATCCATTGACAAGCTCCACTATTTATAAAGGTTTAGGAGCTTTAGTATAATCAATAAAAGCAATGATTTTGAGAGTAATCTCCCAGGGAATTAGTATGCCTTTTAGAAATATAAAACGAGACTACTATGATACCTAAATAGTAAATGAATACACTTAATACAAAAGGAGTCCCTAGAAAGATCAAAAGACTTTTCAATTTTCAACACCTCTTAGAATTTTAAGGTATAACATTTTGTTGAATTTTTTGCCTAGAATAATTTTTTTTGGAAATCCTTTGTAAAGCTAGATGATTCTCCATCACTTAATATCAGAGTTTTGTATTGATATTAAATGCTGACATGATGTCTCAAATGACGGATATCTAATTATGCTTAAATATGATAGATGCTCAAAGTTCTTGCATTGCAGATCAGTGCAACCATTAGATTCCACTTGCTTTTCCCTGCCCGAACTTCCAGTTCTAGCCTTTGCACATGTTGAGGATACATAGAGAAGCGAGTTGTATGATTGATTAGTTATTTTGTTTGTATTGTTTAATTGAAGGGTTGATGTGCTTCTCAAATGTTTAATGATGGAGACATTAAATTTTAAAATATGGTTGCATCGCATTGTGGTCCTACAATCTTTTTCTTAGATGGTGGTGTTTACATTATAAATTTATGGTATTTTGACAGTATATGGAATGAGTTTTACTTACAAAAAAATTGTTTAATGGTTGTCCTTGTGTTCTGAGCTGATTTTGTTATTTCTGAATACTGTTGAGGAATCTAGCTCTGTTTTTGTTACAGATGTTAAACAGTGGAAGCATATTGCTTACTGCCTCTCCCAGTTGACATTCAGTGAAAAGGGATTGAAAAAGCTTGTTGGGTCTTTTAAAGCATATGAACATTCTTTATGTGATGATTCAGTGATGGATCATTTCAGAAGCATTGTGACCAAGGTAATAGCTTTCATTTCCTCATAATTCTGGTAAATATATTACCAGTTAGCAAAGTTATACTAGAATTCTAAGTTGGCAATCTTGCTAATCATTTATGTTGAGCAATTCTTGCTATATTTTAATTATCGATCACCTTTTAACATATCAGTGCAAAAAGTTTGCAAAAGCTGAGGTTAGATCTTGCATTGAGGAATTTGAAGAGAAGCTTAACAAGATTCATACAGCAAAAAAGGAACAGGAAACCACTGCTAGAAATGCCCAGGTTCATCAACAAAAAGTTGGCAGCCTTGAAGGTTTCCTAATTAAGGAGAAAAGTGTTGTTGGAAATACCAGTGAAGGTAACTGCCGGCCAATTTCTTCTTACAGTTTATGACTATTTTGTTTAATTTTATCACTGTTTTCCCTTATTGTTCATTGTTCTTTGATTTTGTAACTTTATTTGTTGAAATTTTTTTGATCAAGAATCTCAACCACAAGTGTGATTTGGTATGATAGTTGAAAGTGCTCCAATTAACCACGCAATGATGAAAAAATAAATTCATTTCTCATGTGATATTTTAAATGGATTGTACAACCTATAGGCTTGTTGGAACCAACCATATAGGTAATATATTTCCCAGAATGGCTTTTAGTATGAGCAAACGGTCTGCTAGTCCATGAGTCTAATTCCACATGGTTGACAAACGTGGTTTATTAGATTTCACAAATTCAATCATTGACTTGGCATTATCGCTGACTTTGTTTCAGGACTTTCTAGCGAATGTAATCACCGGACAATATCTTCTAGAATTTCTTAAAATTTTATTCAACATTGTCACTGGTTTTCCTTCATTGTTCTTTAAACTTTACTACTTCATCTATAAATACTTTTGATGAAGAGTTGCAACTACAGGTGATATGCTGTACAGTAGTTGAAGTAAAACCTTATTAGGATGGAAAACAAGACGCATAAGATGATTATTTTTTTCTTTAAAATCTTTGTATAACCTATTGGCTTATTGGAATTAATGCACTGTGCAAGATATGAAGGAAATTAAGTTCAGCGAAATTAGCTTTAGTACAAGCAAGCTGCGTTAGTCCAGATTCAATTTTAGACGGTTGACAAAAACATGATCCATTGGACTTTCATAAATTTTGCAATGTTGACTCGGCATATTCATGAACTTAGTTTCAATGCTTGTTGCAGTTCTCTGTACTCTACTGATTTTTGCTGCTAAATCAACCAATAGCTTTTGTTATGCCAACAGATAAAAATGTTTCTGCCAAGGAGGGTTCGCCCGAAGCCAAAGATACAATATCAGAGGAAAGTTGTCTTTCTAGCGTCATGAGAGAATGTGAAGTGGATGGTATGGAGGTTCAGTCTCCACAAACCTTTCACAGAGGTGATTCAAATACTTTATTTCATCAAATCATCACTGTTTGTTAATCCCCGAAAACTGATGTGGATGGACATGTTGGTAGGCATTTCCAAATGCAGTACGAGGAAAGTCAAAGGATCAGCAACACAAGATCACAAAGACAATGGTTCCGTAAGACGACGAATCCGCTCCACCAGGAGGTCAAGTTCTATTTCAGTACTTGTTTTGACTTCTTTCATATTTGGAACATGAAATTGATAAACTTCCAAAATGCAAGTGCTGCCACAATAATGGATATTACAATGAGAGGAAGACAATATCTAGTATTTTTCTTCTTTTTTTCTCTATTTGGTTCCTTATCAACTCTGATCAGCATCTGTTATAGCAGGATGGATCCCTACAAATTAAATTACAAATGATTTAGAGCATTTTTTTAGCATCTGATTACAAATGATCTAGGATAAGCTTATCCATCATAATTACAGTCATCACTAACTCAGTTTCTCTTCATCTGAGTGCAGGTAGCCAGTTCAGCGTGAGAGGGTAATCACACAATTCCTGCACGTCAGGAAGCAAGATGACTTTCCTTGCATGCCACTGCTTCAGTTCTTCAAGGTTTGTCTTTGCCATTAAGTCTTGTGTATTCTGAAATTTCAACAGATGCTGTATTAGATATAGGAAGATATATCATATGAATATCTGTCGTGGAGTGAAACCATCTGCACAGCTGTAAACTTTGGAGATGCAAGAATGAAAACATGATACTAGGTATGTAATATAAACAAGGAGTGGTAATCCAAAAAGGGAATTCTATGTAAGTTAATTCCCACCAGTGGCAAGGGTTTTACTTAACTATGATGCCTTACAGACTCTGTATTTTAGCCGACATCTGAAGACCCCAGACAGCACTGTTTCTGTCGAAGGCTAGGATTCAGTGAGAAGCCATCCCCATGGAGGTGGGGACAAGGAGGGTCATGCATACATATCACATGCATGAAAGGTCCACTGAAGCTTTAAACCCCAACGTCTATGATGTGTCCATGATGCATATTATATCATTACATGCCGAGTTCATGTGGCATAATTAATTGTTTGTATTTTAAATTTTTTTGGCATAATTATTAAATGGATTGGTTTTATGTTGAATGTCTTATTATGACAATCTTATTATGTCCTTTTGATTCCCCTCACTAGTCAATGATATTGACTTTTAGAGAAAATTTAGATGTCATTGTGTCTAATCTAAACTTGTCAATATATATATATATATTCATGAGGTTTGAAGTAGATGTCGACTGAAAAGACTAATTATTGTTAGATGGAACACCCAAGACATCATGGTTGTGATTTAAAATTTGACATATGTTGTTCATGCATATGCGATGGAATTAATTTGTAAGATCATGATTTAGTTAGTGAAGATTTAAATTGATTTATAAGGAATATAATGGGTTAAATGGCTTATTAACTCGTGTGGAATATGAAGTAATGTTATAAATTACATAAGCTCAAATTGATAGCAATACATTTTTTAAGTCTTCGACATGAGACTCTACTAAATGATGACTTCATAAAATAATGTGTCCTTTGGTTTCGTTTATGATTTAAATTATTTTTTACTCGAACCTGTTACTACGCACAACATTTGTTTGATGAGTTGACTAACTCATTGACTTATTGAGTTTGAAGCATTTATCCAAACTACTTAAATTTGAATTAATAACAATAGATCTGTCTAATCCTTATAAACCTATTTAATTTTTTTTCTTACTTTTAATGTGAGACTAAATCTAGTTATAGAATTAGTGTCAAGTTGCTAAAGGCATACCTGCAAAGTCAAGATAGCTAGAGACTTGTGTTTGATGGGGAGAAGCGATCATATCATATCTAAAAATTCAAGGGTTTGATGACTCCAAAGCAAGTTTAACATGCATCGATATCTCAATCTGAATCTATAACGTGATCGACATTCGACTACTTTTTCATTCAAATAGATATGGAAGTCATTTATGACTTTATCAAGACACTCTAGGAGTGAGTTTTGTATAGAACAAGGATCAAAAGTCGAGCAAGCCAATCATAAGAACTCGAACCAAAGAATTAAAAGTTTATATATATTTATATATACTCAATTGTGTTTTCAATTTAAAAGTTTGAACACCATTGTTTTTTTGTACTTATGTTACATAGAGTTAATAGAAATGATTGTATCCAAGGACTTTTGTTTTTCAACCATGGTAAAATATTGTTGTATCATTAATCAAGTATAATGTTATTGTGCTGATGAATTCAATCTCTTCATATTTTATGCTAACAAATGAAAAGGATGGTATGGATCATCACCACCATCCTTTTCTTTCTTTTTCCTAACCAAATATACTTCGTAGTCACTTCTCTTTCTAACACCTAAAAAAAGGTGGCTGATTGCCTTCATGTCTCCTTCCTTTGCCCCCAACCTTATAAGTTCCATTCTCCTATATATCAAATGCACACTAATTGCATTGGCCCTTGGTATGTTTGTAGATCCATTGAGCTTGATTACTTCAATGACACTTGTCCTTTTCGAGTGGATTTCCCATCCTTTGTTATAGTACAACTTTACAAGTCAAAATAAAGCCAAAGACAGAGAGAGAAAAACTAGAGATGCAAACCTTAAACCTATACATATTGAGCTTGACCTGTTTAGATTATTGATTTTGACGAAGTTGGAGCCATATATTATTGCTTGGAATGGGTCATGTGGCACAGGTTACATCTATTTGGCTCTATGTAGTATGCATATCTTGATTTAACTTGAGCAATTATATGTTGGGGTAAAATCTCCAAGAAGGTTGAAGCTTTTGGAATGCTTCACTAAATGCAAATTATCTTTTTCCTTTTTTTTTTTTGAAGGAAGTCTTGCAAGGGGGTAAATTATTTGAAGGGTGTCAAAAATTATTTCCTTAACTTTCTATATTTTCATTGATCCTACTCAGTAGTTATTTTTTTATTATAAAGGATAAAGAGTGAAGATCAATTTTAATCCCAAGACCCGATAAAATCTTTACTAGTAAAAAGTATATCGGGTGAGATTTCAAACCCTCAACTATGTATTTTATATGATGAAGGAGCATTAAGATCATTGTAACCCTAAAGTTCTATTCATTTGATTCTTCTGATTATTAGTCTTACTTTCCTATGACTTATTATTTTCACAAAGGGTAGTATTCAGAAAGTCAAAATTTGAAGTCAATTCAGGTAACTTATCTTCCCTTTCCACCTTGCAATGAATCAACCATCACCTTTAAGTAGTCATCAAACTCCATCATCTTCCAGTTTAAGAACTTGAATCTTCTTATTGGTGAAACAAAACAAACACTTTGTTACTGAAGTATCAACATTTTTATTTAAAAAAAAACATATTTTTATGATGTTCCAATCACAGGATTCAAGAATTATAGCAATAGAAGCAACAACAAATCCTGATAACAATTCTAGGATCAACCAAGAACCAATCTACCTTTCACTTTTATTTTCTGTAAGATACATGATGATTACAAAAAGAGCTTTGTCTGATGAGATGTCCCCATTGAAAAGAAAATTTTTGTTTTTCAATAGTGCAAAAAGAGATTCTAAATGTTTGGCATTTCACATAATTATAAGATCACTTTTTTTTTTTCCTCCCTTGAAGCTTCAATTTATACAGTAATAGATAAATAAAGCGGATGTGGACCATCAAATAGTATCATAAAAGCGATCGAAACCGACAGTAGAAGAGAATTTTACACAGTCAACACTTGATTGGTTACCATATAATTTTTTTATAAAAGAAACTTTTAAACTACCTAAAATATCCTTTATAATTTATAATTTTTGCCAATTATTTGAGTTCTCATTTCCTCAACTTAAAACTAGATAGGCAACCATAAACATTGCCAGCTTACAATTAGGTTGGTTATATGTATAAATGCTGCTGTTATTAAGGACCCATTCTTATGGTACAAAGTTTTTTACAGAGCTTGAGAAGTCTCTCAGTTATCTTCCTACTTGTGCATGATGCATGGGCTGCATGCCTTTTCTTGTTATTGATATCAGAAGGTGGTCTCTAAAGATTTGGTACTCTTTATGCCATCAAAGTATGCCAGACATTGAGATGTACCAGTTGTACCCACTGTGCATGATATTGCATCCCTTTCATAATTATTGATATCAGTTGTGAAGATACAGGAAGTGGTTGTCCAAAGATTTGGTTGCTTATTAAATTGAAATCCTGTGGCAAACTGGACCATCAAAAGATATGTGTATATATATATATAGAGAGAGAGAGAGAGAGAAAGAAAGGGATGGAAAGAGAAAGGGAGATGTGCTTAGGAGGCAAATCTGGGGAGGTCACATGGAATTGCCTCCCAGACAGGTGTGGCATGGGATGGTGTAAAAGAGTGGGGCCCAGGTGAGGTGAGAGTATCACAATCCAGGATTATGTGGTGCACCACCACCACCAGCACCACCACCACCACTGCCACCTAATTCTGAAGCCAGCACCAGCATAATAAAACCCCTTCACCACTAACTTGTCCCTTGGGACCCCCCTAATTCCATTCCCCATCTCACCCTCTCACACTATCCTCACCAATCTCATAACTTTGAGGAATCAGGAGATATGCGAGTCCTCAGTACAAGATTGTGAAGTGAGAGAGATTTGGACATGGGGAGATTTGTGTGATATTTGGTCAGATCTTGCCTCCCATGAGGTGGGATTTGGTGGGTTAGAAGGTGACTTGTATTTCATTACCTTGCTTGGCTTATAGACAGAGAGAAGGTGTTAACCAGGCAAGGCAGAAACCAAGGCTCCATCCACCTCTTCTGCTTGCATCTTCTCCACCTCTTTGGCCCTTGCTGCAACTGTTGTTGTGTGGGGAGGAGAAGAAGTCCATGGCTGTGGATGCAGAAGCTCAGTTCCATGTCCTGGCTGTGGATGACAGCCTCATGGATAGAAAACTCATTGAGAGGCTCCTCAAGACATCTTCCTTTCAAGGTACCAAAACTAGCAATCCTTGATTTGTGCCATAAGGCTTCTTCTATCTCAAACATGTTCATGGTGGTGTTGCAGTCACCACTGTGGATTCTGGGAGCAAGGCTCTTGAAGTCTTGGGGTTGAAGGAAGACCAGACCAGCACACCAGCTCTCTCACCAGAACACAATGTAATCCATTTGGTCTCTTCTCTCTCATGGATCCTCTTGTTTATGTTCTTAATCTTTTTTCTTTTGTGTGTCTCTGATGAAACTGTGATGGTTGTGATTCTTCTTACAGGAGATTGAGGTGAATCTGGTAATAACAGATTACTGCATGCCTGGGATGACAGGGTATGACCTCCTCAAAAAGATCAAGGTAAACAGTTGATGCTTGGTTCATATCTCCAATATGCACATTTTGTTCTCATGGAATTGTTTCAAGAGATTTATGAGGAGCTTCTTCTCTTGCTCTGATATCAGGAGTCATCATCTTTGAAGGACATCCCAGTGGTGATCATGTCATCTGAAAATGTACCTTCCAGGATAAACAGGTGAGAGGAATAATGATCAGTAAATTCCTTCCTTGTGGTGGCAATACTTACCAAGATGAACTGACTTCTCTTAGAAAACTTGCTTGACTTGTGATTTCTATTGATGCACCTAGATTGGATTAAAATCTTAAATATATAATGCATAAACTCTAGTTAATTCAGTCAGAGAATTGAAGAAGAATTCTTCAGAGGTTCAGAGGAATCTTTAAGACATCTTCCTGACACCAAGAAAATCAAAATTCAAGAAAAGAGATTCATCAATTCCTGATCCAGAAATTGCTACTACTCTTCAACTGATTTTCCACATTACATTCTGAAATGGATGTTATGATATAAAAGTTAGCCAGAAAGATGCCTTTTTAGTGTCCATGAATGAAGGAATTGCATTCTGATGTGATGGGGCCAAATAGTAGATATTCTCACCAAGTGAATTGGTGAGATTTGATTTTTCTCAATAACCTTCAAAGATCAAAAGAAAGAAGAGCAGATAAGAGTTCCTTTCATAAATTAGACCTGTCTAATCTCTTTGCTTGCCCTGATTGAGAAACTTGTGGTCCTAGGAATTTTTTCCCCAAGAAAAAATTCTGTAATAGGAAAGTTGCCTAGGTGTAATCTATTCTGTGGTCAAATCATGGAAGGATTTACAGAAATATCCAGTCCTTTCTGCAGCATCGTCAAACATATCCGTATCTTGCTCAATATTCTAAACTTGATATGATGAGATCTGTAACTTTACATCTAAGATGGAATTGATTTGTATTTGAACTGCTCACAGATGCTTGGAAGAAGGAGCAGAAGAGTTCTTTCTGAAACCAGTACAGCTCTCAGACATGAGAAGACTCAGGCCTCACATACTAAAAGGGAAACATAAAGAGCAGCAGCTTCACCAAGAAGAAAACAGCAACACCAACCACATCATCATCAGTAGCAGCAATAATAACAACATGAGCAACAAGAGAAAGGCCATGGATGAGGAAGTTTTATCTGAGAGGACAAGACTAAGATTCTCTAGCAGTAGCTTAAATGTGATATGAAAAAAAAAAAACTTCATTACCTAGAGGAGGATGCTTCTTAATTCCTTATAAAGTCCTTTTGAGTGCTGCCAGAAAATTAACATGATCGATCATACCTCCATATAATGCCAATTTTGCAGTAATAGAAGATATCAAGAACCAGGAATGTAAATAGTGGAGAATAAAATTATGCATTAACGGATAAAGCTTCATGCTGAGATCTCTTATAGTTTGAATTCATAGCTAAAATGACCATAATTCTTCCCTGAATCCTGATAACAAAAGAAAAAAAGGAACCTTGAAGGGAAAAGAGTTGTCTAGGATCTAAAATGATGCTACACTTGCAAAGATTATAATCTTATCCTTGATTCAAGCTTTACTCCATGATTGAAAACTGTAATTTCTGATCTCTTGTACCAGGAGAGTGATGGAAATATCAGCAGTAACAGGTTTGAGTTGGCGTGCATCTTTTTATTGCACAGGAGCACCAACACAAAGCAAAAGAAACCAGAGGAAAAAGATTTCTTGGAAATCTAGACTTTGTAGATGCATAATGTTAATGTTGATTTTGGTTGTCTGACACGTTAGGGAGTGCTACAAAGTCAACCCAGTTCAGGACCACCTTCTTCACAAGTTCAATGTCAAGATTTAAAGTGGATTTGATCAAATGATCCACAAGAACTAAGCTGCACTCAAGTTAAAATGGTTGTAGAACAAAGTGTATTAGTGAATGCCAAATATGCGAAAGCCTTTACTGATCATACCTCGGACCTTTTTATAGGTGATTCATGTAACTACCAGCATTTAATGGATAGTTTTACTACCGTGATGGGCGGTTTCATGGGGTTTCATCCAAACGTCAGGCATTAACCAAACATGAGGCATCACCTGAACCATCAGACATTACAATTAGGATGTTGCACGCCACTTAATGTTAAGACACAAGTTTGATTGGTCATCTGACTTGGTGTCGGAATAGCAATGACATTGCACCCAAATGTTCTTATGTCAATCTCCGTATATCACTTAATGTTTGGAGTATTTTGATGACTCGAATCTTTGCTTTAGACCACTCAATCTAATAAGATGTAGACTGCATCCTAGCAAGAGAAAATTGCCATAGTTACAGTTAAAACTTTGTTATGGTAAGGATTGGTCCAGAGATATATGGTCTTTGGATTGTTGTTGAATTCACAATGTCTTTTTTCAAGTCAACCAAAACTTTAAGCTAAAGATTGAGTTCTTGATTCATGCTTTGGAAACAAGGACTCCTAGCAGACCTCTACAGGAAGATCTCAGTGCAATTACCTAAGGAATAAATTGCTTCGATAGTTACAAACCAAGGGCAAAAGGAACTTGTAGAAGAAACCCCAAAAGGAATTTGTAGATTAATTGAAGATGTCACTTAGTAAAGATCTTGCTTGATAACAAGGTTTTGGGATCGAATCCATCAATTGCCTTTGCGAAAAAAAAGGTTGGAATAATTTCGGATTCATATCCTTTTTTACATATTCAGGACGACTGACTTGCTTAAACTGCTCCGGATACCCCTAAATCGAGTTTGGAACAGATTTAAAGACCTAGATAATTAATCAGATTTGGACGTTTTATGAGATAGGGATCACATACTGGATCAACTAATATACATAAATCAGGTTTAATGCTGTTAATAGCAGTTGAGATGAGTTCCAGCAGAAAACAAAAAAACACAAAAGTGAGATAGGGATGATGGTGGATTGGGTCTTTCAAGTGCTTGGACCTAATGAGAAGCTAAAATCAGGTTTAGTTTTCTTTAATAAGATTAAGGACATATTTAAATAGAAAAATAGATACTTGAGTTGGATCCAAAAACCTAGATGCATAAAAGAGTGTCCAAAGAGTACAAGAAACACATGCCAGAAAACCCATAACAACTAGCAGAAAAGGTTAACAAAATCTTTGTGCAGCCAAAGAGGATAATAAATTATCACAATCTTTCAAAATCACAAAGGACTTCAACTCTCATGATTTGCCCAAAAAAGATGCTACATTAAGAAATGGCACATACCTAAGCTTGGGAATTGAATGAAGAGGTTTCTATAGCAGTTCCCAACAACAGCTGACATCTGCAGAAGCTTAAAAGATCTCTTTCTTAATAGAATACACAAGTAGAGTTTTCCATGCCATGATATCAGATAACATCCAAATAAGCAAGAAATGTATATATCTCTGGATTGCCATGACAATTATGGCATATGCTATAGAAGTTTCCTTTTATTACTCCGTTGGGTTGACGATGCCACATCTTTGGTGGAAGTTCTAAATATAAACAGAACTGTTTCAAGTAGCATACCACAAACCATTCCCAAGATGCCTCCAGCTGCATTCTGCAAATGTAAACTTGTAAGGTCTGTACGCTGTCTAGACACTTGTCAAGGATGAGGAAAAATAACCCATGTAATATTTTAGGAAGGAAAGAGTTTTTTTTCTCTGACTACTTACCAGTGCAGCACTATGATTAAATAGAGCTCTGAAAGCAGCAAAACCGACCAAATAGCCCGTGAACATTATCAACACTACATGTAGACCTGAGCAAGGAAAAAGAATCTACCTTTAACAGTTCTTCGTCCTTTGTACTCTCTTTTGTGAATGTCCAAAAAAAAACTCATCTGATCAATTTTCTCTAAACTTGGTAGGACTTAGGCTTTAAATTATCAATCTGAACCAGAAAGCTAAGACAAATTCATTTTTGCATAATGGTTTAACAAAGTATAGGGAATATCATTCCTAAACAAATTGTGTTGCAGATATTTGGTTGCAAGGTTAACAAATGATTCAAAAAGACAAATGACTGAGAATTAGTTAATTTAGCTTTCACATCTGGCTATTGTTGGAACACATACTGGTTGAGGCAGGATCATGTTTAGCTACATGAAAAAGTCTAGGTTAATTTATTTAGGTTACTAGACATTTGCACCATACATATCAACTAAATCCATGATTATTGCAAATAAAGAAATTATCCAATATTTCCCTATTAAGATCGGAACCAATTATTTCTCATTAAAAGTTGAAGGCTAGCATTTTATATTCTGGGCTTCAAAGAAGTTTCAACTCAGTTGAAGTTACAAATTCTTTATAGAAAACAAAGCCAAATTCAATATACTTTACTAATGTTTTGGAACATTTATGTACAACAAAACTGTTCAATAGATGGCTTTCTAATAGTATGAAAACTTTTAATCAGATACAACTTAAAGGTGATTAATGGTTTGGTATCCTTGTTACCTGGGCAATCGCCTAGGCTTCTAGGCTATTGCTCAGGCATTAGCCTAGTACATCAAATAGGCTAGGCTTCTCGCCAATTATGCGTCAAATACGCAAGGGCTTTTTATGGACAAAATATTTTTTCAACAACGAATATGAAAATTTAATGATACCCTAGCAGCTTAATTTATGGGAAAAACTTGCTGAAAATCTCTTTAATTGGTTATGGAACTTTCATCATAGGTGAGACATCTTGGTTAGCATAGTCGATAAGGTTATACTTGAAGAACTTAACCTTTCCATTGAGCATAACTAAGATACTAGGGATGGGAGGTTACCAAAAACATAAAAATTTATTCTATAGAAAACTACCCTTTCTAATCCACACGGAGCATATGAACATTAGCTTTTGTCATGACTAAAAGAGGTGCCCGTAGCTAGATCAATAAAGTTTTCTTCTTTTCTACAAATCTATATGAGTGTCTGGTGCACTTAAAGAAGTACATGAGCCTTAATATCATATTATTCAGAGGCTACATGCAACAAAAGTTTCTTAGAAGATTAGGGATAAACCTCTCTTTAGAGTCAAACAAATTTTCCTACCATGGATATAAAGATGAAAACTCTATTTGTCAAATTTCAGAAGAATAAATATATCAAAATTTTCCAAATATTAGAAGAACAAAAAAGAGATCAATACCAAATCCTATCTGATCCTTATAGGAAGAGAAAGGCTCTGCAGCCTCTCTCTTGGGCGCAATGTCCTTCACAAGCTCCTGATACTCCCTTCTCTCCGCCGATTCGGCGAGCTTCTTGAGTCTCTCCTTCAGCTCTTCGCTCTACCAATTTCCACACGGAGTTCAAACCTTGAGCAGGACCCTTACGTCAGAAAGAAAGAATTATCCAACCTTTCACGGGCGCTCACCTTCTCCCTGGGCTTCGGGCTCGACAAGACGAAACCGGCACCGGCGAAAAGGCAGCGGAGGGCGGGGCGGTCGGCTGTGGGGAGGGCGGACCAGATGCTCCTAAGAGACCGATAGGGCACGGTGCTGTGCGACGAGAGAGCGGAAGCGAGATCTCGAAGCTCGTCGGGGAGGTGACGGACGTCCTTCGCGGTGGAGACGAGGAAGGATCGGATGGTGTCATTGTTGGCGACGACGAGACCAGCGCCGCCCGTGTGCGGTGGTTCCGCAGCCATCGGATTCGCCACAACCCGCCCCCAGTTGGGAACCGGACATGGATAAATACGGCCCATGGACTTGTGGGGAAAGGAGCGTTTCCGTGGAATCTGATGGAAATAGTACGGGCAAATGCTTCTCCTACCCACCTACCTTACTTATAGCGCCACCTGCGTCGTGATTGGATTCAAAGACAAGAACAATATTGGGTCCCATCTGAGGCTGCCATAGCCAATGACCAATAACAAGGTGGGTGAAGTTCAATGGTGCGCCCATTTAAGTCTATCACAAGGTGGGTAAAGAAAGAGTTTTCTTTACCTATTATTTATTGACTAAAAAAATTATCAATCAACTATTAATCACTAGTGAGGTAGAATTCTTAAAGTGATATTAATATCCTTTATAATTGTATTATGATTATGAAATATTAGGAGTGATTTAGGTATTAATATGTCTTTTTAACTCAGGCAACATAACATTTCCTACAATTAATCATAATTAATCTGTCTCTTCTTTATGGATCTAAAAAGAAGGGTTGCATGTAAAGGACCTTAATATTTTGAACGATATCAGAATGAATCTAAATTATATTTTTCTTGTTCTAGTGATAATAGCATGAGTTTCTTTTCAAGAAAATGGTCAAGATAAAATTGGATATATAACCTTATTATTAATAATTAAAATCCTTACACTAGCAAATATCTTTAATATATATTGAATAAAATTTTAAACTCTTAATATTTACTATCACATCAATATTAGACTAATATTTTAAATATACAAATTATAGATCATATACTAAACTAATTTTCTAGGTGTAAAATTTAGGAGTGATGTTTGGAAGCCTCACCTGAAGTTGGTAGAACTGATATTTTAGATATAAAAATTATTAGATGAGGTAAATCAACATTTATGGACCTTATAAGTGGATCTAGTGCTAAGATTAGAGATGAGAGCTTCTGCACACTTCAAAAGCAAGAAGGTGCTTCACCTGCTAACAGCAATCAATCCAGTTTCCTCTACAACACAAACTGATTCATCTATGGCTAACCAAAAAAGAAAAAGCAAAAGGAGTGTGGAAAGGAAAAGTGATTTAGTTTCACCCTGAGATGATCTAGTTTCTAGGATCTAAAGCAACCACAAGTAACTATTATCACTGCAAAAATAATAACACAGTCTGTTATTTGATTAATCGAGGAAATTAGTCATTCCATGAGAAGGCAGATCCAAAAACTTTAGAGTTAAGGCACTCAAATCTGACCATTTTAATCTGTATTCATAGCATACTAACCACAACATGGAGAACAAAAAGAAAAACTAATTAGCTGTCTATGCATGGTCATTGTAGATATAATACAAAGAGAATTGATGTGGGAATACATGGGTCATACTGCGTTAATAAAGTGGCACTTACAATTCTTGTCTACAAATTAGTAATGTGGAGAATAATTCAGTGTCTAAAAATGCAAATAGCAGATAGTAATATTGATATGATATCAAAGATGTTCCCCTTTATGGGGAACAGTAAATGCATCAATTCACAACTGATGTCATCGAATAGATTAATTATTTCCATGTTTGAAAACCCTGGAAATTATCAAGCAGTACAACAAACTAAGGGAATCATAGGTTTCTTTTATTACTATAAAAAAATCACCAAGCACAGCTTGCTGAATAACACGAGAAGAACACTCATAGGTTTTACCGCAAAATATTGTCAATCAAAAAACACAAAACACTTCCAATTCACCAATGACTGTGATCTGGAAATTCAACATTTGTTCTGAAGACGAAGGGTGAAGGCCTGGAGCGACAGAAGCACTTGCTTCAGCCGTTCTCTAATCTCAGGATCAATTAGATTTCCATCACTGTCAAATTTTGATGGAGGCTGGAATGCATGGACAAACAGTTCTGGTTTGTTGATGAAATGAAGATCCAGAAAAACTCCAACCTGACGTAGATGGTACTGAGATCTTCCTCCTCCAAAATTTCCACCAGCACTTACAATAGCAGCAGGCTTGTCCGCCCATGCATTTGGAGCTCTTGATGCCCAGTCAATAGCATTCTTCAAAGGACCTAAATATATATAAAAAGAAGTGAAGAGAGATGATATTTCATCATAACTTATCTATCTAGATCAGTATATACTGCCAAAGGGAGTGGTGATGCCATACTCATAAAGGAGGATTCTCATTGCATGAAAGGTCAGTAGGATTACCCAAAATACATAACCCTAGATTCAAGTGAATGCAGATAGTCAATAACAACTGATGCTAAGAGGAAAAGCAACATCTCGAGTCCTCGAGAACCCAGTGCTATTTCCATATCATGAGTTTAAAGTGCTATTGATAATTTGATATATCACTCGAAACCTCTGTTAATTTCTAGACAATGAGTTTTAAGTGCCTTTTAAAAACCAATTATACATATAATTCTTTTCACCAGATCAGATATCAATTTGAGACATAATATTACAAGAGTTGCGATTTATACAAAAAATTACATCCTTTAAAGTCTGAAGAAATTGATTCTAATAGCTTGTGGATGCCAATTACTAAAACAGCATGGTAGAAGTTCTACTTCAAGACATACAACCACATAAAATGTCATCAAATTTGTTCCTGTCACAATCTGCTAATCGAAGCCCAAAGAGAACTCTAGCAAATAGAGATCTGCTGATCACTCACTAGTGATGTTTCTAGATCGCTTTTGAACTGATATGAATAACATAACAAGAGCTTGGAGGAAGAATTGAGATTGAAGAAGATGAGAACTACAAAGAGGAATACGTATCCAAAAAGAGAAACAACAATAACAAGCAAATAGAAAGAGAGGCATAATCAAAGAGTATTCTCTGCTCAGGTCTGACTGTTAATTAACTCAGAAACTTATCCAACCAAAGATACACCTGAAATAACTCTTGGACAAATAATACTAAGGTTGATTAATTCAAGACTTGGTGAAATTTAATAATCTAAAGATTATTTCACATGTGAATTCATTTCATATGTACCACTGACTATATTCGAGAGGCACATGTTGACATAGCAAAGGTTGAGTACACAATTGCCCCAAACAATTAATTTGAAGAAGTCCAAGAAAATACTAAGAGGAGAAAGATTGCAGATAAGTGGTTTAAAATTTAAACACTATCTACTGAAGTTTAAACTTTAAATCCTATTTAATGAAGCATCTTATCTTTCAGAATTTAATTCCTATTGACCATAGCTTTAACCAAATATGTACCTAGATATGACAAATAAGCAGCAACAAAACTAAAATTCTGATATTAAATGCACCCTGAATTAGCCACTAAAAATAAGATTAAATATTATGTGAAATAACCATGTTTGACTTAATCTAGACTATTAAGATAAATATGGTGCATGACTTGACACATTCCTAAACTATGCAAAAATGTATAGTGACTAGAATAGAATTTATATTTTAGTTGCTTCAGAAAATAAACATAATGGACCAAAGGTCCCCTTTTCTCAGCCACACAATGTGAAAAGCATATGGAGTGCACGGAGTGGCAGAAGGGTAAGATTTAATATATGATGACTGTCTTATGTCCTCACGGCCGTATAGCTACCTGATGAATTGGTAATAGTACATTGTGAACTAAATATGCCAATAGAAATTCAGAGTATCAGCAACAAAAAAGATTATAGTTGTAGTATGCTGACTACATACACAGCAAAAATATGGCACAATGTTAGATGATTCATGAAGGAACATCAACAACAAAAACAGGGACATCTAAGCTCATGCCGGTTGATGCTACTGCATGTCAGACAAATAACCAACTGCACAAACTAGCACCAACAGATGCACGTATATATGCATAATAAATGGGTATGCACGGATGAGATAAGCAAGTGGAAGTACAAAGCCTTTTCTTAATCTTTTTTCATTTGTTTTCATTTTTCTTTTCATGGTTGACTTAACATGAAATTGTCTATGATTTGGTATCAAAGTATATGCTATAACAGAAATCAAGGTTAAAGTAGTGATTTCAGAAATCACTTGTATCAAGGTTTTAGATACCAATTTGTTATTGGTTTCAACCTACAAAACTGAAACGGAACTGAGATACTATGTGGTACACCAATGTGTGCCATCCAATATCACTAAAAGAATATGACAAAAAAGAAGAGAGATACATTAAAGAGTACTGAGCTATATCGTTCTATACCATTGCTCAGTTGGACCGGTAATTTAAACCACGTTCAACCTTGGAGTCAGATATGTTCAGTTTCTGGCTAGGCATTTTGTATGCATATTACAGCTGTCATTGACAGCTACAAATTTAACCAATACAGCACTATAATTTAATATCGACTTCATAAAGCCACTTCACAAAACTGTATCTTGCAATAATTTAGACAAGGTACTTAGACTATATAAAAAAACGAAGGTGGCTATTATATAATATCAATTTCATTAGGAAAGAATGTAAAAGTTGACTTCTTGGTTCTGGTAAAATTGAACTCAAGCATGGATTGCAAGGTAATGATAGAGGTTGGACAGGACAGCAAAATTAAGAAAAATGAAATAAGGCTATACAATCATGGAACCTGATAATGAAACAAAAAATTGGTAGATATTGTTTGAAGTTTCTGTCTTGTCCATGTGTGACGTTCTATCCACCTTGGCCCTAACCCATGGTTCCAACATTTCATTCCTGAAAAAGGTGCCTCACTGCGTGGACCATGTAGGTCACATGTTTCCTATACATAATGTGCCATCTGTGTACTTCTTATGTACAACCACAAGAGAAATCACATTAAAATGTGCAGAGAGTAGTTGGGAGGAGAAAACAAGAGGGCACCTTTGTGAAAAATCAAGAATTCAAATACCAGCCGGATCAGTACATATACATATCGATCAGACCACGACCAAGGACTGGAAACCACAAAATATGGCTCGGCAGCAAATAATATTAATTTCCTGATTCCTTTTTCAATTATATAGATGATACAGATCGGCAAAATTGTCCGGTATTCTGGTACCATAACAGTCGACAGGATTCACTATCGGTGTACTACCGAGATTGTAAACCTTGATGGTAAGGAAACCTCGTCGAAGAAGACAACATCAGCTAGATGGGCCAATTAGAGCAGCGGGACATCATGGAGGCATACAAGAGGGCGAGTAAATTGTTTCTGCTAAAATTTATGATTTCGCATGAAATAAACACAATGGGAATTTTTCTTTAGTGCTATCAAGGAGATAATTGAGTTCTACAAAGAAAATTAAATCAGGTTCAATGACAGGCTCGTCAAAGTGGCATCAAACAGTCAATTCACGAAGAATTTACATAATTAACCAGAGTCCAAGCATAAGAATCGCAAACGAGAGAACACATCCTTTTCGGAGAAGGCGATCTACACAACAATCAAACGGGCTACAAAGTAGGTAGGTTACCGGTGAAGGAGTAGTTATACTCGGGGGAAGCAAAAAGGAAGGCGTCAGCTCCGCGGATCCTCCGCCGGAAGGCCTCCACGGGCACGGGGAACTTGCCGTCGACCTCGAGGTCGGTGTTTAGGAAGGGGAGGGGAGCGATGTCGACGTACTCGATCTTCATCCCCTCGATGGACTCGTCGCACAGCTGGATGGCTGCAGAACAACAATAATAGGGAGAGGGAAGCAGGATCAACGACTTTCGAGAGGAAGGGGGAGGGTGGCTTACCGGAGCGGATGAGACCGCCGTTGAAGGAAGCCCTGCGGAGGGAGCCACAGAGAGCCGCGACTTTGATCACCGGCTTCATCGCCAACCCCGCCCCTTCCATCTCTCCCCTCTCTCTCTCTCTCCCTCGAATGCAGTTGCTGTTGCTAACAAAAAAGCCTCCTAAATAAATATATCATCCTCCCATGCTTTTGGACCACCTTTGATCTTATTCTCCTCCTCGCATTTATTCGACATTTTTTTTAATGAATTACTGCAGATTTTTTTATGCAAAAAATATTCTTATAAAAGAGATAAATTGGTCTCATTTATGACGCAACAGTTCTTGTGCTTTGACTCTAGAAACAGTTCTTGCTTCCTTTAAAGATCTACCATGAAAAGTATGTATAGATGTATGACTTGTATACCATACCGTTGGTATACTCACAATAAATTATTTAGATTTTTTATGTATTGCGATCAAAAAGCAATCATATATAATATCTACTAATTTAAATATTTACTTTATTTGTAAAATGATAATATTTTTCTACATGTCACACGTCATATATATTTTTTAATCTTTTTTTCATATCATATGTTATATTATATACATAATAATTCCTTATATAAAAGTCTGGATAACATTTTTTGTGGACTTAAATGTCATCCCATGTATACTAATATATTATCATTATTCACATAATATTTATGAAACAAAATTTATTTTAGCAAAAATATTTTTTTCTAGTTCTCATAACCTCTGCCTTAGTGGACTTAAATAAAATTCCTTAAAATCCATAAATGAGATATAAGCCCAAGAGAACTATAAAGAACCTAATTTAAAATTAATATTATATATATAATAAATATAAATACTCATGTCAATATTGAACTATTATAAATCATTTTGGAAAACCATGGCCCATGATTTTTGATACATGAAACTCAATAAAATAAAAAATCATTTGACATAGGCAATCATCGCCTCACATGCCAAATAAAATAAAATTAATACTTAAAACACAAGATTCATGGTACTCAAACAACTTACTAAATACATGCTTAGTAAAAATTTAATAATATGATAATATTAAATCTACATGTATTTACACAAAATATGAACATTTGTTATTCACTTAATAAGACTAATATTTCAAGCATAACATTTATTCATACAACAAATAAATGGATTCTAAGCCACTAAAACTAAGTAGGTTTATTTTCATCCTCAATTCTTCACACGAAAGTTGGAGTGTTGCTCTTGTGCTTGAGATATCAATGATTAGCTAGAATCTACTGGTGCTTTAGTGCTAGAAGGACTAATAATTTTCTTAAATATATCCACCACACCGTTCAAAATTTTGAACTCAAAATAACACAAAGGAAAACTGAATGCAACTCCATATCCATATATCATGAAATAAATTATTCTACAAAACTTCAAAAATTAATACATATAATGAGAGAGAGAGAGAGAGAGAGAGAGAGAGAAAAAGAAAGAATAATATAATTTTTAAGAAAAATATTGTTAGTGAACCTTTACGTCGTGATCGAGGAGTCAGTACGACTTGGTCTGATCCCGGATGTACAAGATCACCCACACGTAGACTTGGGGTAGCAGAAGTGTGAGTCGAGTCGGGTTGAGCTATGAGTCTTGTTACTTACTTCTTCGTTGTCAGCCCCTACACATAGATCAAGGTTGGGAGGGAGATTTTTCGACTCAACCCCTCCGAAGCTTAAGTTAGCGTTTAGTGGAATAAGACTGAGTTGAATGCGCGAAAATCCTCCCCCTCTGAGGGTTAACTTTTATACATGTAAGGATGAGTTGACCGTACAAGATCAATTAATTATGGCTTATTTCTCAAGCAATTGGTTTAAGCTTCTTTACGAGTATCGATCAATCTGCATGGATCAACGTCACATGACGTTGCCCGAAGTTTTCCGGGATAATTGTATCGTGATAATGTTGTTTGTACGAAGGGGGTGATGAGCGACTGCTCATCACGTATATGCTGCGTATCATATCGGACTTAAAGTTTCACGTATGTATCATTGTATCTGTTTTGTTTAGGTCCACGTGGATAATATCGAAATGTGGCCTTTCAGATATAATAAAAAGGTTTTCTTCCTAATAAAATATTTTATGAAAGATAGACAAACAAAAGGAATGGGATCCCTTTGATCTTTCCTGATGATCACCCGAACGGCTCTCTCCTTCTCTTATGGCTAACCGTAAGCTTCTTTATATAGTAAAAATATTTATTTACCCCTAATTAAAATTAGGGTATCGTCGTTGCACGGCCTTGGAATCCGTGGCTCTCGCCGCCTCTCTTTAAAGCTCATTTAGATCTTTCTTTAATGCTGCTTTCCTGCGCCTTTCTTCCACTTCTATGCATTCTGGGGAGACCAGCTGGGCCTTCTGCGTCCTTCCTCTGCCCCGCCTTCGATATTCTGATCACAAGCATCCAAGGGAAGCTCGAAGTCCAACTCCGGCCCTCTTCTCTTCCGGTCATCGTATCATAGGTCACAGAGCAGTGAGCTTAGACCTGTTTTCTATATAATCCCTGTCGGTCGTCAGTGGATAGGTATATCAGCAGCAGCAGCCGCCTCGTTCCTGCCATCTGTTGTGCTGCGAGGGGAAGTGAGGTTTCATGGGCACGGCGACGGACACGCCCGCACAACAGTCAACCGCCGGCGAGGTGACGGCCGACCAAGTCCAGGCCTTGCTTGAGGTCACTTTTCCTCCACTCTCTGTTCTTAAACTTTGCTTTCATCTCTTCTTGCCATTTGAGGCGTTTCGTCGAACACATTGGATGCAATTTCTCTGTCATTATGTTTGTTACGATTTTCACCTTTTTGTGTATTTAGGGCAGTAATTTTCATCTTGTAACCTGACTTCGGTGTCGATTATTGTTTCTAGGGTATCTTTTTGTGGTTTAGTTGATAAGGGATCTCTATGTCATAAGGAATGAAGTTAACTTGGACAGTGTGGATCGTGATGTATGTGAATGGCCTTTAAGAGAGTTCAAACCATCAAAGGGTTTTTTGTTTCTTTTGGTCTGATTGTCATATGAAATAAAAAAAAGAAGAGTATGTTCATGACACAAGTATGGTAAAACTCTACCAGAGATCAGGTTACAGTGATCAAGCTGTTGTCTGAACAGTGCATCTCACATGCTTTTGTCATCCACATGATGCATATATTGCTAAAATCACGCTTGTTCATTTAGAAAATGAAGCTGATGACTAGTAAGAATAACTGAAGATCTTTTTGTGGGTAGGTCATATGTGAATGCATTTTAGTTCGAGTAAATTACATACAAAATTGACATAAGCATAATTTACTATGTACTTGAAGGAACTTGTGACTATTAATTAACTGCAGCAATAAAACCAGAGTAACAGGCTTCATATCAACGAAAATAAATCACTGATGAGCATTATAAGATACATAAAGGAAAAGCAAAAACAGCAGGTGAATTTATTAAAAGAGTTGGTCATTTCAATCGATGAGTAATTTGGATGGGTAGTGCAAAAATCTTAGTTTTAAAAATCAAGTAAGAATAAGCAATAGCAGGCTTAATGCCAAATCTGAACTGTTGAATCGTTCCTGAGTTTGCTCAATTGAACTCTAGTTTGTTGAATACCCATCTCATTTACTTCTGGCCAATACATTAATATCCTCTTCGCAAGCAAAATTGCCTATTTTGATTTATCCCTATCCAGTTATGGTTTCATATTGATATCATTTTGATTTTTTCTTAGTCAATAGTTTATGATGTACTATTTCTGTCCTCAAATATAGGAAAATTGCCATTGGAAACAATTTATATATTAGTTCTTTTATTTTCTTCTATTTACTTAAAAATTAATCACTTCTCATAATCTGTTCACTGTGCACTAACTAATTGTCTATTCCAAATGGAGCCTAAACTTATCATTTGGCACATTGTATCTTTTCTTTTATGACATACTATCTTTTAGGTTGCAATGATCCTTTTGTCATTACATGCCATAAAATCTTTGTGAGAAAGAACTTGCTAAACACAAATTTTTGTTTTCTGCCTTTGCAATTTATGACTAGTATGGATCACAAAGGCACTCTCTTGACTTTCGAGGCTGCACTGGAGCCTGATCATATCTGTGGATTATTCCTTGGTGTTTGCAGTATAGAGATCAATCCATTTTATGATGACATGAAATTGTTGGTGGCACTCCTTTAAAGAGACATGTTGGACCAATTGATCACCAATATTTGTGGATTATCCCTTTGTGTTTAAAGTAGAAAGATCAATCAATTTTACGATGACATGAAACAGTTGGCACTCCTTTAAAGAGACATGGTGAACCAATTGATCACCTATTCTGGTGAAGCGCAATATGGAACCGACTCTAGTTCTGAAGGACGCCAAGCATGAAATAACTATGATTCACATTGTGAATTCACTAAATGCTTTAGTATATATCACATCATAGTAGACTGAGTAGTCCTGGCTATGACCTTAGGATTGATTCAGTTGCCATTTAATTGTCTCAACGTTCATATATTCTAGTGGCTTGATAATGGTGGGATTTTTTGGTCTCCAGTGGTCGTCTAAGGTTCAAGGCTTTAGATTAAATTTGCTGATTGCTAATAGCTTTTAGAAATGGAATCACCACCAGCTAGACTAGATTATTGAATTGGCATGTTGTATAACAATGGAATAAAAGTTTAGAAGAGTAAAAAAATCAAATAACACTAAAAAAATTAAGTAATGCACAATAGAACTGGAAAATTAAGGAACTTATAAAAGAAAAACATTTCTAGCTAAAAGATACTATAAACTTAGTCAAGATCACAACCCATAGTGATTAAGAATTGTCTACGGTGATCAGTATGGATTTATTGGGATTTGAGCATCTAGGTCAAATGAACTAAGAACCAGTTATTACAGTTTAGTTTCATTTGTTTAGAATTGCCCGGATAAATTAATCTGTGCCATTTTTCATTGTAGTCTTTCTGACTTGGGTCCATGCTGAACAGTTTGAAACCTTAGATCAGATAACTGTAATAAATTAGGATATTCAGATTGAGGTTTTTAATCTCATGCTATACCAATGTACCGAGCTTTGCACGGTACGGTATGGTACGATACGACATATCGAGTGGTACGCCAGGGCGTATTGAGCGGTACGCCTAAAATGAGCATAAAACTCTCCTTTTTGGGCTTTGAGGAGTAGCCTTGTGTAAGGCTCGCAATTTCGGTTCATACTGAAACGTCCTTCCGTTAATATTGAATTGTCTACAAAAAAAATATTTGAATTGTTAGATTATTTTGTATACAACTTAAATTTTAAGATTCAAATGAATTAAGTAATCACATGTGTAGATATACATATCTCTTATTAAAAAGTTCCTCTTAATCCTTCCAAATTAGCCTCTTAAATTTGATTCAATTCACAATTCGTTGCTTTATTGAGTTTATAAGAGTGAAAATGTAAGAATAAGAGAGAGAACACGAGAAAAAAATGAGTTTGAGAGAGTTAAGAGAGTGTGAGAGTGAAATAGAGGGGAGGAAAGAGATTAAAACCCCTTAAGGAGGCCTCCAACAGTCAAATTGACCGTTGGAACATTGTTACCGATCGTTACCACTCGGTTCAGGTCGGTAATGGTCGAAATCAACCAATACAGGTTGGTAATGGTTGAATTTCAACAGTTACTGCCCGGTACAGTCCTGTATCGCCCGATACGAGGCCAAATGCCTGATACCACCTGGTAGCAGGCAGGCCGTGTGCCGGTCTGTTGGTGGACCGGTATGTACCGCTCGTACTGGATGGTACGATACTGTATTGCAAACATTGATTCAGATAATAACATGATACCTTGATTGCAACTTCTTATGATTGCACAAAAGGCCAAAAATTAGCGGACACATGAATGGTTAGTGTCAATCTAATTTGGTTTTAGTTATGAGAGGTTTCATGTTTTAGACATAGGGTCTAAGCTAAGCATACACAATAAAATCTATAAAAGGTCAAATCCTCTCTGACGCATGATTGGATAGGGTAGATCTTATGTGGTTTTAGTTATGAGAGGTTCGATGGTTTAGACAGAGGGTCTAAACTAAACTTGCATGATATAGAATCTGTGTAATACAATGATTTAAAAAGCGCTAGGCGCCAAGGTCCAAAAACGTCCGAGGCGCTAGGTGCTCGCCCGAAGCGCCCGGTGCCTGGGCTCGGGCGAGCCCCCAGGCGGCACCTCTTTGAAGCGCGCCACCTGGAAATGAAGCGAGGCGCTCGGGCCTCGCCTCGCCTCGCCCGAGCGCCTAGGTGAGCGCCCGAGTGCTTATTGAAATCACTGGTGTAATATAACAAAAAATCTCATGTAAGCATTTGGGCATATAAACATTTGATAGCTCAAAATCTTTATGCTTTCATCTTATGTTTAGTTAGTCATTGCATATTAACAACAATTATCTCACAACAAACAATCTGGTACTGTTTGATATTAACTTTTCAGACTTTTAACTCTGTCATGGCTGTTTTCTTGATAAATATATATTGCGTCATAAGATCTTTTGTTAAAACAATTCAAATTGAAGATACTAACCATGTGCTTAATATGGAACTATGTATTCTTGCCGTCATTTTGTTTTTTGAAGTTGTATAGCTCTTATCTTTCTCACCTTAAAGATATATATACTTTTGTTCTAATCGTCGTCAGCACTTTGTTGAGTTTATTAGTAAGTTACTTTCTTTTTGCGGAAGATGGCACTTTGTTTCTGCTGCAGAAGATAATTAACAGAGCATTTTTTTTTTATTGTAGCAGGCTGCTAGATATGATGACTTGGAAGATTTGGTAAGCATACTTTCGGTGGGCATTTCTCCTAATTCCAGAGATTCTCAAGGAAGAACAGGTGTGATCTTTAATTCAAGTTTAAAATGTTTTTGATTGGTTAATATGAAAAGTGTTGACTTTACCTTTCTGTTTATACTTTTGTGATTGATGGTAACGACGGTCTTAGTTCATTTTCTTTATCCATAACTAGTAGGAGTTGAAGATTATGTTCATGAACATAAAAGTTGTTTGATATAAATTTCTATGTTACAAAATGTAAATATACCTATTGGCATATTTCAAAGAGACTTAGTAACCAAAAGTTCTCTCTGTGGGTTAGAGAACCAATTATACACAGGTGCCCGAGGGGTTGGTTGCTTTCTAGGATGAGTCTGCAGGAAAGACTAAAAGGCTCCTCATTGAACATGTATCCAGTTCTTGTAGGTTTACTCTCGAAACCTCGACATAGCACAACACTTGATCTGTGATACTGGAGCCATCAAACAGCTCTTTTATTTATTAAGATGGATCCTACAAGTTTATTGTGTGCCTTGCTTCCTTTAAAGATCTACCAGTAGCATCCAATGTTCAATTTTTGTGGCAAAAAAGTCGAGGAACCAGTGTGTAAGCTTGATTCATTTATTTGTAGATTTGTAGAGTATTAAATATGTTTGGCCTTCTTTGCTATATCACTTCTGTTCAATTGCCATAATCTTGGATTGTAAAATTATCTTGGTATAATCAAATGGGTTGATCTTTTGAAGTGGATCCTACTCAATATGATAAATGAAATGTGAAAGGATTAAGAAAAGAAGGTAATTTTGGTTAAATTCCTTCTGTACCTAAGCACATTGAGGTGCAGTACAACCTGAAGACAGATTGTCCTTAAACTGCAAAACTCTAACTACAGCTCTCATGCAATGTTCCTTATGTTAGCTGTTTATTTTTACTTTTGAATTTAAGCCAACTTCATTTACTAATTAAACAGTCAAACAACTATAAAGTATTATTTTGCCTCTAAAAGGCCAACATTTTATAAGAATCTAAAGAATAGTTGTATAAGAATTCGAATCACATAAAGTTGTTTTAAACAATCATATAATTAAATTCTACATTTTCTCATCAAATATTAGTCAATCAACAACTTCGGTTGTAGTGTTCAAGTTGCTTGAATGTAATGAGTGTGGTTGGGAACACATTTGAAATATGTATTGAGGGCCTAATGCATATTTCAAATGTGAATTGATGTTTGGTAAATTTTTTTCAAATCACATTTGGTTTGGATACTGTATTGTAAATGCTCAAATGTGGATGCTACCTTAGGATAGCATTAGCATTTCTGTATTTGTGGAATGCTAATGTAATTCTTCAAATTTCCAAAGTACCCTGTGATATTATTTAAAATCAGAAAATTGTCAACATGATTTAATGACAAACGAACATGATTTGTCGTCTATAAGGTGAAACTTTATTTATTTATTTTCAAAAATTATTTTACATTATTCATATGATTATATTTTTTATGTATTATATGTTTCGTCATACAAATTTTTTTGTAAGATTACATACATTCATTTATTTATTTACTTATTAATTTAAATAAAAAATATGTATTCATTTTTGAATAGATATTAAAAACATTAAAAGGGTAAATTTGTTATATAATATTTAATAGACTTTTGAAATACAATTTTACCAAACAACACTTATGCTAATTCACATTTAAAATACAGTTTTCATCTATTGTTTATCAAACACTCAAAGCATTTTACAACTGTAGATTCACTCCGAATGCATATTAAAAATGTAAATATGTTGCCAAACATAGACAATGTTCTTCACATGTGTATGTATATTTACATGTTATCCATATGTTGAAGATAGTATGAAGATCTTAGTTTTCTCAGGTTGAAGTTTTCTTGGGGATTATTTTGTGAAGCACTTGTCTAGTGTTGGCTAGATTTTTGCCCCCATAAATTCTACATATATGACTGTATTTTCCATATACCTAGAATTGCAAATTATACACTTCTCAGCCTCATTCTAATCAATACTCGAGGTAAGAACAATGCTGAAAAGGAATGAAGGATTATGAGGCTTATGTTTAGTGGTAGAGTACATCACTGGCAATAGCTTTTAGTTAATACTTCATAGCTCATGTCCAGTGGAGCATCTTAATAGTAATATGTGATAAACAGAGTTGTGATGGAAGTTATGAGAACCGGGTTCTCAGATGAGCACCATGTCAATAACAAGAGAGATCAGTGGTGAGAGGTGGTAGATGTGGGGACTCATACCAGGTGAGAGTAGATGGGTCATTACATTACTTCACTTGAAATGAAGAAAAATGTGTCTTTTGGGAAGAAAAAATGAAATGAGACCTGTAAACAAAACTGAAAATAGACCATCTGTAAGTGGTTGCATCTTGCAAAATCATGATAGACATACACAAGTATGACTACATTAATATATTTGCGAACATGAAGTTCAAAAGTTATGCTATACAAATGTTCCCAACCTAAAAATTCTCAAAACATCTAAATTTTTATCAGAGCTTACATATAAAAGGAAAATAGTTAAATCTGAAAGAGATTGATTTAGTGTCACAATATCTGTTGCTTGTAGGCATTGAGTTGGTATCCAAGCTTGCACCGTGCATCACCTGTACTGATGCTCTAAGGCTTCCTAGAATTTTGAGACCAAGTGCATCATTTGTGCTGCTATATCTTTGGGCTTTGTTTATGACATCAATAATGAATAGATGATCATAATGAAAGGATATTCCACAATGGTTGTGTTTTCTACCTGTTGTGTGCTATTCTGCTTTAGCTTTTTGTAATTAGTCTTATTGACTCTTTGGTTCATCCTAAGAGAAATTATGCCACTAGTTGCCATGGTTTAGTTGGGATTCTCTTATCCTCCTGGTTGGTTCGAGCTAAGTCAGACGACTTCTTTGTTTCTCCTCACTGGCTTTTTGGTTGCAGTAATATTTCTTGAGCAACTCTTATGGGTATTTCCTGCTTCAAAGTTTGCCTATTTAGATCTGCAATGATTAATCAGTTTTGTACATAGAGGCTATAGTCTCATCATGAAGCTCTGCTAATCTGCTAGTCCAATCTGCTGAAACTGGATTATGTCTGACTTCTCTCTACAAAACTTTAATATGTTAGATTATGTCGTAAAATTTTGTTACAGATACATTGAATCTAACTTGATTTCTGATTGGTTTGTTAATTGTGGGAGTGGCATAAGTTTGGATAGGGCCCATTTAAAATGGAAAATCTCATGTATTTTTCTCCTATTTCTCTGCAGGCCCTCTAAAATTGAACCATTGTTCTTCTATGACACATATTTTAGTCCTTTTCTGAACATAGACCATGGATGACTATAAAATTTTTCGGTGATTAGTTAAAAATGATGTGTACCTTTTGTCAAGATCCTCACTCCTAATTTTTCACTATTGTGAGAGTCATGGTTCTGGTTTTCCTAATATTTGACTTCCATCATTGTATATGGCATCTTCAATATTTTGTTTCATTGCTATGAAAATCAAACTTCTTGTCTTGGTACTGTTCTGCTTGATGTTCTCCTGGAGTAACTTTGTTTCTCTAAAATGAATTTTCAGCTCTTCATATGGCCGCTGCTAATGGGCATCTTGAAATTGTCGAATATCTTATTCAGAACGGAGCAGTGAGTAGTAGTATCCGAAATTTCTGATTACGAATTACCATAACTAATAAACTTGTCACTACTAATGTTGACTGCTGTCTTTATTTATTTTAAAAAGTAATCTTTATCTTTTTGAGTAGTATGTTAATATTCAGCAGCTACGAGTTCTCTGTTTTTTTTTTAATTTCATTTCTTCAATTAAATTATGAGTCCCAATCATCTTTTTTCATTCTATTAAAAATCTCTAGTAAAAAATTCATCATTTTGCTTATTACTGAAGATGATGCATGAATGCCTTATCACGTAGTTGTGAGAGCTTATTAGCATTATTTGGATATCACATTGTGGGAGCTTATTTGGATAGTAAATGCGAGAGCTTATTTCGATATCACGTTTTCTTAGTCACTATGTTTGAACTATGAAGGTTTTGGCTCAATTAGCATTATTAGAGTTTGCTATTGCTGTCACTTACCATGTTTGATTAGATCTAGGATGAATAAACTATTGGTCAATTACAATCTGTCAAGTATTTAACATTAAGTTTACACACAAACATGGGCACCAATTTGTTCAGAATTGTAATGCCTATTTCTTTTGGAGCTTGATGGCATGCTTCTTTCTTTTTTCTTTTTTAATGAGGATGCCTCCATGAAGCAGGATTTGAATGCTTTGAACTCTGAAAAGAATTCACCACTTCATTGGGCTTGCCTCAATGGACACATAGAGGTAAGGGATTCCTATTTGGTGATTATTGATCTTTCTAGTTTATTATTGTTGACCACTGATCAATAACATTTTGTAAATGAAACCAAAAAAAAAAACCCCACCAGGTAGTCAAACTTTTGATCCAGGGGGGAGCTAGCGTAAGTTTGCTAAACAGGTAAATTTAGTGCCACCTTCTAGAAATACATTCTTTTATAGAGAGATTGACCTGGAATCTACTTTGGTTCTTTCACAATGTTGCTTTTGCTTGCTTCCATGGCCGTTTGGCAGCCATGAGAGGACTCCAATGGATGAAGCTGTGAGCAGAGGAAAGATGGATGTGATCAATGCAATCAATATGACGGTAGCCCAACTCGAACTTGATGATGTTAATATATCTTAGCACACGAGCTATACTACAAAAACTTCCTAAAACTAGTTTCATAATGCAAGAAACTAGTTGCTTGCACGAGTCAGGAGTTTCTTCTTATGACAAATGCATCATGTGAATGATCTTTATCTTGTTTCGCCTCACTATTAAACGAGTTAATATGTTTCATTATAAAATCTTTGATGTGATTGATAAGCATGAATTATCAAGACATTGAGTTCAAGCGAACCTTGATCTGACCCACTGGGCTTTGAGGTGTGTGTGATGCATTCTCCCGCAGGAACTTTTATGCTCTAGATAATGGTAGCCATGCTTCTTGGATCCACTTATCTCACATATTGTTGCTGGTCTGGCAGGCTTTTGATTGAGAAGAACACTCACGGTATAACAAGTCAGAAATTTCAATCAGAAGCGTCTTTGGCAGAAGAGGTAAGCCAGGGTGAGATATATATATATATATATATATATATATATATATATATATATATATATATATATATATATATCAGTAATATGCATCACTCTTAAGCAAATAATTTGCATGAATAAAGCCAATGAACAACACTAGAAACTTGGTTTTGGTCATCAACTTGTGTGGAACACTGCTAAATCAATTTAACGGGAGGATTCTTAGTCTAAAGGGAGCGAATATTTTTGGTTTGTATCATGTGTGTAAACTTTTAGATAATTTAATTATAATGTATAGTGGAAGATGCTAGGGACCCCACCACGTATTCTTTCATGACGATTGGAAATATATTTTGTACCTACGATAGTAAGATATCTCCTTAGTATACGCCAAGGAAAATGACATTCGACAAAGAGAATGGCGTATCGATAGGAAATAGCAGTCTATAGTTTAACTAGTCAAAGTGCAATTTATGATGCAAATGGCAGCGCCTGATAGTGGCGTTGATTGTGATAGAAAATTAACTTGAAAGAATGGTTACTTAATTTTGTTGGATTACATGGAGCCATCCTGTCCCTTGAATTGACGTGTGGATGTCCTACATTTCTACCCATCGTCAATTTGAACGAAACTTCCTGATACCCAATGCATTACTAGCTTTTCAAACAATTTCAAGCATTAGTGATATAAGGAATTTTAAAAATTATTATATCATTTAACATGGAGCAACCAGGATTTGTCCATCGAACACGGCCTACGATCTTGTGATTTATGTTACTATTACTTCGAATTAACGCCTATATGTTCTAGGATGGTTTCCATGAAAAATCCCACATTTTGAGCCTTTTCCCAATAATGTCCACCTCACTTTTAATTTGTATATTACTATTTATAATCTCTTTTTATTATTTTATCTTAAAAACTATATACATGACGCACGACTCAACTGATCTCACGTTAACATCATGCAAGATCCTGATAAACTTTTGGAAAGGGACTAAATTTAACCAATCCACTAAAACTGATGCCACTTGGTCACGACGTCTAGGAAGCAACTCCAGCCAACTCTATAAAGTCCCGCCAGAGCCTTTCTCCGGCTTGCAGTTCCCACCTCCACCAGCCTCCGCCGACTGCAGGAGATGTCACAGCCGAATGAGCCACCGACCGACGAGGAACTCAAGGTGGCTGCCATTCTGTGTGACCTCTCCAACGATTCCCGCAGCAACTTATCCCTCCTCGCCGGCATGCCTAGCTGGAGCACCAAGAAGCCCCGCACACTTTGTCATAAATCGCCTAGCAACTTATCCTTCCTCGCTGGCATACCTTCCTGGGGCACCAAGAAGACCCGCACTCGTCGTCACAAACCGCCTACTCACTCTCCCTCCCCCTCCTACTCTTTAAGTTAACCATCCGACGGCCGACGAGGGGAGGAGGAGATGACTTCGGCGCCGCGCTCCCCCAGCCCCCTGACTACATGATCACTAACTAGTGACTACATAAGCAGAAACTACATGGCCGTATAAGTTTCTGAATACTTTTAATCAATTCCTGCTCATGTAGCCATTGACGTCATAATCGTTCTCGTTCTGCTTGTTCCTCTGCTTCTCTCTCCCTGAAAAATCATCGTTGCCACAAACGCAAAGTCATAAGCTAAGCAATCAGTAAAACAAAGTTTCTTTTCAGCTGCTGAAAGAAAAAAAACACAGCAAATTCAACTACACATATATAACATTCCTATCAGGGCAGAAAGCTTGTCTCAACAGTTGGCTCCTTCCCAAGTTTCCCATAGCCAAACTTCTTTCCACGTCTTCACAGTGCAACGTGTAATAATCACATGAATGCCTAATTAAATAAAGATAAAATCTATCCTTGTGAAAAGAGAAGTAAAAGGAAGAACACCACGATAACATGAAGTCCCACCCGATCACAGACGAAGGTAGATTGTCAGAAAGAAATATACATGTCAAATGAACAACCCAATTGTAAGCATAGTGAATCATAACCTGCCATTATCAAATTTTTATTAGTTGTCTGTATATAACATGCTTGATGCTAAATGCACAAATCTATATGACACAGTGAGAAACGCTTCAAATAACCCAGTTATATTCAATCTCAAGTATCCTGATGGAGTGTCAAAAGAAGAATGAAACAATGTTGCTAATAACAGAGTAATCAAAAGTAAAAGAGAAAGTAAAACCCTAATTGCAGGATCCCAAATTCACATTCTTGAGCCCCACTCACATCGAAGCTGTTTGATTGAACACTAAACATCACGATAGTTCAGATCCGGTTATAGACATCTGAATCGAAGTACCCAATCAACTAACGCTCATTGCTGAACTACCAGGAAAGGCTTAAATCTGGAATTTGCCCAATCAATTTTACAGTTCATGCATGCAATGCATTCGTGTACATGATGTACTTTACCCAATCAATTTTATAGTTCTGGCCAATTCATGCATTCGATGCATGCATGTACCTGCTGGAATGCCAAGTCGACACGCAGCGTAACGTTTGAACATGGAAGAGGAAAGCTTTATTACGGGTCGCTCCAGAACCGTCCATTCTGTCCCGCTTCTCAATCTCGTCCGTCGCGCGCGTCTTGATCAGGTCAGCAAGAGATGCGAAGTCTGTGCGTCGGACGCCATCGGTTCCTGCTAAGAACGCCCGCTTCCCTCCTCCCCATCCTCCGCAGGAGATCTAGACCCAGCCGCGCAGCTGCAGTGATGGTGACGCTGGTGGCGACCACTGCCGACCCGGCCTCCGTCGGTTCCGTCTCTGCCTTCCTCGCCATGCCCGGATGGAACCCCGGCCCTTCCGTCGCCGTCAGTTCCCCTCCCATTGATCGCCAATTCCTCTTTCTTCACCTTGTTCTTTTCGATTCGTGCATGCACGGTGTCTCTTGATTTGACTCTTCTTGCCGAAAACGTAGGCCGGGATGGAGCGTTTCGCGAACGGGGCGGTGCGCCTGCTGAAACACCACCGGGGCATCGTCGAGGAGGACGACCTGGACCGCCGCTGGGAGGTGGCCACCGGCGAGCACGTCCACCTGTCTAGTAATATTAGAACTAGACAGGTAATATTAGAAAGAAATGTAACCAGGTATGTAGGGTATGTAGCTCTGGCACCTCCGATGTATAAATCCACCTGTCTTAACTCCTCTCGCGCTCTATACCTCTTGGGATTATTGTCGAACCTTCGTCCTCCCCACAAATAAGCTTGCTGGCTTCTTTGCCCGCTTGTTCTCGTCACTGGATCTTTTTTTTCCTTCCCAGAAATCAGTAATAGCGGTTAGGCACTAATCATGACTAAAGCAAATATCAGTAGTAAATAATCATGACGCACGGGACGGGGAGTTCCTCGTCCACACAGGAGGCCAAGGTGCTAATTAATAGTGGTTAGGCACTAATCTTGTAATTTCCAAGTGCTTGGTTTTGCCCATGTACCCAGTTGAAGTTCGAGTCATGGAAGGGATGAGTGGTGGCTGGGGCTGCAGCTGAAAAGAAAATATGGATCAACAACGCTCCTACCGGCTTGCTGTATGCCCATAAAAGATCTGCCACAATGGTGGAAGTATGACGTCTTTTAGTTTGACCAAAGCCCGAAACATTGAGAGGGTAGACTGGAATCACATAGGAGCTGTCAAGGATGTATGCTTGGGAAATTAGTAGATTGCTATAACCAAAATGTAGCCATGGTTATATGTTAAGCCTTTGTATCCCAGAGATTAATAGACTGCAATCACATATGTTCCGAGAGACAGCTAGCAATCTGAAAGTGTTTTTCTTATCCTGTCCAGTAAGTGTTTGCTCGATGTTGCTTGAATAATATGTTCCAGATGTTTGTGATTCGTAAATAAAAAAAATTAAGTAATGCACAATAGAACTGGAAAATTAAGGAACTTATAAAAGAAAAACATTTCTAGCTAAAAGATACTATAAACTTAGTCAAGATCACAACCCATAGTGATTAAGAATTGTCTACGGTGATCAGTATGGATTTATTGGGATTTGAGCATCTAGGTCAAATGAACTAAGAACCAGTTATTACAGTTTAGTTTCATTTGTTTATAATTGCCCGGATAAATTAATCTGTGCCATTTTTCATTGTAGTCTTTCTGACTTGGGTCCATGCTGAACAGTTTGAAACCTTAGATCAGATAACTGTAATAAATTAGGATATTCAGATCGAGGTTTTTAATCTCATGCTATACCAATGTACCGAGCTTTGCACGGTACGGTATGGTACGATACGGCATATCGAGTGGTACGCCAGGGCGTATTGAGCGGTACGCCTAAAATGAGCATAAAACTCTCCTTTTTGGGCTTTGAGGAGTAGCCTTGTGTAAGGCTCGCAATTTCGGTTCATACTGAAACGTCCTTCCGTTAATATTGAATTGTCTACAAAAAAAATATTTGAATTGTTAGATTATTTTGTATACAACTTAAATTTTAAGATTCAAATGAATTAAGTAATCACATGTGTAGATATACATATCTCTTATTAAAAAGTTCCTCTTAATCCTTCCAAATTAGCCTCTTAAATTTGATTCAATTCACAATTCGTTGCTTTATTGAGTTTATAAGAGTGAAAATGTAAGAATAAGAGAGAGAACGCGAGAAAAAAATGAGTTTGAGAGAGTTAAGAGAGTGTGAGAGTGAAATAGATTGAAATAGAGGGGAGGAAAGAGATTAAAACCCCTTAAGGAGGCCTCCAACAGTCAAATTGACCGTTGGAACATTGTTACCGATCTGTCACGGACTTAGCTGGTTTTGCCTAAGTCGTGCGGCACCCTTGCGTGTCCGTCCGCAAAGGTCAGCCTCCCCCGAAACCTCCCCACGGTCCCTTAGGACCTACAAAAGAGAAAACGGGTTAGAACGAGCGCCTCGCTCGGGATTCACAAGCAAACAATCCAGGAAACACTTCATTGACAATGCAAATTACAGACAGGCTTAACAAGCTCCGAACAGTTGCACAACAAAGGGGTAAAATGGTCCATTACAGACCGAAGATCTCTCACGCGTGTCCACATGACACAACCTTTATTTACAAGCCTACAAGGGGACTCTTAGCCTTCGGCAGTCCCTCTACATGCTGTTCAGAGCACGAACAAACCAAAAGACACGGACATACATAAGCATTACATCAAACATCCTGTTTCAAAGTTTGTCCGTGACATTCTCCCCCACTTATTCCTTCGACGTCCTCGTCGAAGCCTTTGTCAACACTGCAACTGCTTGCCTTTGCTGATTCTTCGATCTTCTGCTCCAGGTGCAATGCGCCTCTTGGCTCCCAACTGCTCTTCGCTGTTGTTTTTGAGTAGTCGAACCTTTGATCCGCCATGCTGCTTCAACTCACCAATGACTCTGACTCTGGTGTGGGGTTGGTTGAGTTGTGTTGATCCTTATTGGTTCCTGCGGATCCTCCAAATGAAGGAAAAGACCATCCTTACTGCGCCAGTCTCTCAAAATTCCACATGCTGCTTGAACTGGGTGGATGCTTGTTGGAGCTTTAACGAGCATCCTCTCGCAAACTTCTGAAGTTTTGGGTCCTTCCTCCACAAAATTTGTCCATTGACTCTTCTTTCGTTTAGTTGTCACCTCCAAGTAGGTTCGCATCACTTCCGCTTTCGATTGACATTTCGTTGGGAAATGAAGCGGACAATCTACTCTCAGTAGCACTGATCACCGTTGGTGAGGATTTGACAACTATTATCTTCCATTATCTTCGAAGGGTCTTTGAACCTGTGCAGAGCTCCTCTGCTGGATAGATAAGAGAATAGGGGTACTCGGTTTCGCCCATTCTCTTAATGGTTGAGAAGGCAAGAGTTACTTGACTTCGCCCGCCTCCTCGAGGTTGTACTTCATGCATCGAGCTGGTTACTGGTCTTCGCCTGCTCTTTGCTCACACTTCTGAAGCACTTGAAGTGTTTGCACTCCTTACATTGAGTTAGTTACTGTGATTCGCCTTCTCAATGCCATCGAACTTCTGGAATGCCGGAAGTTTTCACCCCAACTTGGAGTAATTCACTGATAGATTTGGTCGCCTCTGGGATTGTACTGTCTTCTCCATCAACCCTGCCGCCTACTCCACTGAGTAGCAAAGGTACAGCACCGCGTACTGCCTGCTTCGTTCCTTGGTCGTGCACTCTTGCATGACCCGAAGTCCTTCACTTTCGGCTGTCTTGATGAGAAGCACGTTGACACCGGTCTTACGAAGTTCCTTGGCCTCCGCCCTTCAGCCTTGTCTCAGTACATGAAGTTTGCCTCTGCGTACTCCACCTCCTCGGCCCCTTTCACGACCAAGCGCTCTCCTCCATGAGAGCAAGGGATCAATGACTTTCACGGAAGTCCCGCCTCTGCGGTACCATGGCGCTGTCATGCCCATGGCCCTACTATCCGTCGCTTCGCCTCTGCATCCCTTTTCTTCACGATCAGTAGAAATGTCTCTGTGGCACTCCTCCGAGTCCACCTCCATTCTAACTGACGCTTGATTTTGGGTAGCTAAGTCCCTCTGGACTCGTCGTCGCTTCCTCGCCCTTTTCGACCCCCTACTTCAACACCTCTGTGTTCTCCAAGCAGATCTCCTTGGTCGACGGAAAGACAGACTACAACTCCCATGCACGGCCTCTGCCATCATGTTGTAGAGTTTGCACCGATTCTGTTCTCCTTAGCTTCCTTGGTAGCAACGTCCGCTTACTCGACCTTGTCCTCTGACTTGTCGGGCTCCCTTAAGCGAATAAAGCTCTGGAGCAGTCCAACTCTCCAGCTGCTTCGATCATACCTCCGCATGATCAAGTCCCTCACGGGACTTGCTGGTCCTTGCATTCGAACTTCTCCCTTGGTGGAACACAGCCCCCATATGCTGATGACCAAGGCTTTCACCCGATGCAAGATTCGATGCACGCACGGAAGACCCGCCTCTGCGGTACCATGACCTTCACTCCTTGAATCCATAGCGCTTCTTACCGTCGTGTTGTTCACCGAAGTGGAGCTTCCAGTAGCTCCCGATCATATCTCCATATGATCCAGTCCCTCACGGGTTCGTGTCTATCGCATTGCCGCGAACTATTCCACCACGATCCGCTGCACCATGTCGCCTCCTGGTGATATCTCCATTGCATTCTGATCCTTGTGGGGTGAACTCGAATTGTGAACCCTCCATGTGTGGCCTCTGCCAATACATCGCAGGGTCTCCTCCACTTTCGACTTTGTTCGCTCCTTTGGCAATCGACCTTCATCCACCCACTCTTGGGTCACACCTAGATGAAGCACCGCTCTAGGACAGTCCGTCGCCTAGTAGCTCCCGAAGTCCACCGACTTCGCTGCAGTTAGTGCACCATTGTCTGGATCCTGGGCCTCTGCCCCTACCAGCACAATCTCCGCTGTGCACCGCTCTAGGACAGTCCGTCGCCTAGTAGCTCCCGAAGTCCACCGACTTCGCTGCAATTGGTGTACCATTGTCTGGATCCTGGGCCTCTGCCCCTACCAGCACAATCTCCGCTGCGCACCGCTCCCTTCAAGCAACTTCATAGCAACACTGTGGCATATTCTTCAAGAGTACCCGCCTCTGCGTCCTCTTGCCCCGTGCCAAGGCCTTCTGAACTGAACTTCGCCTCCGCAAGTTGAGTCGCCTTGGTTCCTCCGTCAAATGCTTCTCCGAGATAAGGTGCATGTGCCCAGAAGCTCCCTTCGTCTTTGGCACCATGCTGGATGAGTCCGCTCCATCAGAAAGAAAGACCCATGGAACAACATGATCCTGCTCTTGCCTCTACAAGAGTTCATGTCCTTGACCTCTGTCCAAGGAAAGCTGTGCGCCTCCGCTCCATGTTCCATCTTCTATGCCGGCTCACTTCATACGGCTTGGGTACTTCGCCAAGTTACACCCAAGTTGCTCCGCTCCTCGTTTCTGCATTGAGTTGATAGTGGTCCTCGCGCCCACCATTCCACGGGTCAGCCCTCCCTTGAGTCCGATCTCCATATCGACTCCCAGTGTGCCTTCATTTCTGTTGCTTTTGGTCGCTCCCCCACTTGATCTCGCAATGCATCCACCAATGCATTCTCTCAAGCGAGATCATGCGACGACTCCTCGCCGCTCGCTCAGTCCGTTGAGCTTCATGAAGTGTTATTTGTTGAGGTACTCCTCCTCAACATGTGCGGTCCGTTGCACATGATTCTCCCTCTGGAGTGCCGGGATTTATCCCTCCTGGATATCTATCCCGTTGGAGCAACATTTCTCTTCGATTCGGAGACCACCATCCCCTTGGACTACTCCAATTTGCTGAACAAACTGCGCATTGTTCTGCCTCTGCAAATGCACTTGCTAGATTGCGACTCCACGTCAATACAGCCCCCACTGCGCCCCTCAAGGCCTAGCAACATGCTGAACTTGCTGCACACTTCAGCCTCCTATGGATGTATCCTTCGCATGCCGAAGAGAAAGTTTCACTGCTCCATGGCGCCGAGTTCCGGTCGCTTTGGGATGGCCACGAACAGTCCGTCGTCCGCATACAAGCCCTTGCATGAGTACCAAATTCTTTGAGTTAGCAATTCCCCTCACCTCTGTGAGCTTTGCACAACTCTTTCGGTCGCCGAACAACTCATTCCACCTTACATGGTCTCAACCTTTTGCCAAGCGCTTTGCTTGCTTTGAGCACCATCAAGTGTTGTTGTCAACGTTGAGCCGTAACTCAAACTCAGCCATCCCAACCTTTGTGTGCTTCAAATTCCTCTCAGCTCGTTTGTCCTCGTGGTGCCTCTTGCGCAAAGGGTTGGCCATTCCTCTGAATGCCACTCTCAGATGCCCGCTCCTCTGAGCGACTCCTTTCCCTACATCTCCATGTCCGTTTTACCCAAAACGGTCGCGCATGCTTGCTGCCCTCAACGCAGCCCCGCAAGGTCCCCCACGTTTGCATGCCAAGTGTTTCTATGAGTGCTTGTCCCGCTCTGATACCAACTGTCACGGACTTAGCTGGTTTTGCCTAAGTCGTGCGGCACCCTTGCGTGTCCGTCCGCAAAGGTCAGCCTCCCCCGAAACCTCCCCACGGTCCCTTAGGACCTACAAAAGAGAAAACGGGTTAGAATGAGCGCCTCGCTCGGGATTCACAAGCAAACAATCCAGGAAACACTTCATTGACAATGCAAATTACAGACAGGCTTAACAAGCACCGAACAGTTGCACAACAAAGGGGTAAAATGGTCCATTACAGACCGAAGATCTCTCACGCGTGTCCACATGACACAACCTTTATTTACAAGCCTACAAGGGGACTCTTAGCCTTCGGCAGTCCCTCTACATGCTGTTCAGAGCACGAACAAACCAAAAGACACGGACATGCATAAGCATTATATCAAACATCCTGTTTCAAAGTTTGTCCGTGACAGATCGTTACCACTCGGTTCAGGTCGGTAATGGTCGAAATCAACCAGTACAGGTTGGTAATGGTTGAATTTCAACAGTTACTGCCCGGTACAGTCCTGTATCGCCCGATACGAGGCCAAATGCCTGATACCACCTGGTAGCAGGCAGGCCGTGTGCCGGTCTGTTGGTGGACCGGTATGTACCGCTCGTACTGGATGGTACGATACTGTATTGCAAACATTGATTCAGATAATAACATGATACCTTGATTGCAACTTCTTATGATTGCACAAAAGGCCAAAAATTAGCGGACACATGAATGGTTAGTGTCAATCTAATTTGGTTTTAGTTATGAGAGGTTTCATGTTTTAGACATAGGGTCTAAACTAAGCATACACAATAAAATCTATAAAAGGTCAAATCCTCTCTGACGCATGATTGGATAGGGTAGATCTTATGTGGTTTTAGTTATGAGAGGTTCGATGGTTTAGACAGAGGGTCTAAACTAAACTTGCATGATATAGAATCTGTGTAATACAATGATTTAAAAAGCGCTAGGCGCCAAGGTCCAAAAACGTCCGAGGCGCTAGGTGCTCGTCCGAGGCGCTAGGTGCTCGCCCGAAGCGCCCAGTGCCTGGGCTCGGGCGAGCCCCCAGGCTCTTTGAAGCGCGCCACCTGGAAATGAAGCGAGGCGCTCGGGCCTCGCCTCGCCTCGCCCGAGCGCCTAGGTGAGCGCTCGAGTGCTTATTGAAATCACTGGTGTAATATAACAAAAAATCTCATGTAAGCATTTGGGCATATAAACATTTGATAGCTCAAAATCTTTATGCTTTCATCTTATGTTTAGTTAGTCATTGCATATTAACAACAATTATCTCACAACAAACAATCTGGTACTGTTTGATATTAACTTTTCAGACTTTTAACTCTGTCATGGCTGTTTTCTTGATAAATATATATTGCGTCATAAGATCTTTTGTTAAAACAATTCAAATTGAAGATACTAACCATGTGCTTAATATGGAACTATGTATTCTTGCCGTCATTTTGTTTTTTGAAGTTGTATAGCTCTTATCTTTCTCACCTTAAAGATATATATACTTTTGTTCTAATCGTCGTCAGCACTTTGTTGAGTTTATTAGTAAGTTACTTTCTTTTTGCGGAAGATGGCACTTTGTTTCTGCTGCAGAAGATAATTAACAGAGCATTTTTTTTTTATTGTAGCAGGCTGCTAGATATGATGACTTGGAAGATTTGGTAAGCATACTTTCGGTGGGCATTTCTCCTAATTCCAGAGATTCTCAAGGAAGAACAGGTGTGATCTTTAATTCAAGTTTAAAATGTTTTTGATTGGTTAATATGAAAAGTGTTGACTTTACCTTTCTGTTTATACTTTTGTGATTGATGGTAACGACGGTCTTAGTTCATTTTCTTTATCCATAACTAGTAGGAGTTGAAGATTATGTTCATGAACATAAAAGTTGTTTGATATAAATTTCTATGTTACAAAATGTAAATATACCTATTGGCATATTTCAAAGAGACTTAGTAACCAAAAGTTCTCTCTGTGGGTTAGAGAACCAATTATACACAGGTGCCCGAGGGGTTGGTTGCTTTCTAGGATGAGTCTGCAGGAAAGACTAAAAGGCTCCTCATTGAACATGTATCCAGTTCTTGTAGGTTTACTCTCGAAACCTCGACATAGCACAACACTTGATCTGTGATACTGGAACCATCAAACAGCTCTTTTATTTATTAAGATGGATCCTACAAGTTTATTGTGTGCCTTGCTTCCTTTAAAGATCTACCAGTAGCATCCAATGTTCAATTTTTGTGGCAAAAAAGTCGAGGAACCAGTGTGTAAGCTTGATTCATTTATTTGTAGATTTGTAGAGTATTAAATATGTTTGGCCTTCTTTGCTATATCACTTCTGTTCAATTGCCATAATCTTGGATTGTAAAATTATCTTGGTATAATCAAATGGGTTGATCTTTTGAAGTGGATCCTACTCAATATGATAAATGAAATGTGAAAGGATTAAGAAAAGAAGGTAATTTTGGTTAAATTCCTTCTGTACCTAAGCACATTGAGGTGCAGTACAACCTGAAGACAGATTGTCCTTAAACTGCAAAACTCTAACTACAGCTCTCATGCAATGTTCCTTATGTTAGCTGTTTATTTTTACTTTTGAATTTAAGCCAACTTCATTTACTAATTAAACAGTCAAACAACTATAAAGTATTATTTTGCCTCTAAAAGGCCAACATTTTATAAGAATCTAAAGAATAGTTGTATAAGAATTCGAATCACATAAAGTTGTTTTAAACAATCATATAATTAAATTCTACATTTTCTCATCAAATATTAGTCAATCAACAACTTCGGTTGTAGTGTTCAAGTTGCTTGAATGTAATGAGTGTGGTTGGGAACACATTTGAAATATGTATTGAGGGCCTAATGCATATTTCAAATGTGAATTGATGTTTGGTAAATTTTTTTCAAATCACATTTGGTTTGGATACTGTATTGTAAATGCTCAAATGTGGATGCTACCTTAGGATAGCATTAGCATTTCTGTATTTGTGGAATGCTAATGTAATTCTTCAAATTTCCAAAGTACCCTGTGATATTATTTAAAATCAGAAAATTGTCAACATGATTTAATGACAAACGAACATGATTTGTCGTCTATAAGGTGAAACTTTATTTATTTATTTTCAAAAATTATTTTACATTATTCATATGATTATATTTTTTATGTATTATATGTTTCGTCATACAAATTTTTTTGTAAGATTACATACATTCATTTATTTATTTACTTATTAATTTAAATAAAAAATATGTATTCATTTTTGAATAGATATTAAAAACATTAAAAGGGTAAATTTGTTATATAATATTTAATAGACTTTTGAAATACAATTTTACCAAACAACACTTATGCTAATTCACATTTAAAATACAGTTTTCATCTATTGTTTATCAAACACTCAAAGCATTTTACAACTGTAGATTCACTCCGAATGCATATTAAAAATGTAAATATGTTGCCAAACATAGACAATGTTCTTCACATGTGTATGTATATTTACATGTTATCCATATGTTGAAGATAGTATGAAGATCTTAGTTTTCTCAGGTTGAAGTTTTCTTGGGGATTATTTTGTGAAGCACTTGTCTAGTGTTGGCTAGATTTTTGCCCCCATAAATTCTACATATATGACTGTATTTTCCATATACCTAGAATTGCAAATTATACACTTCTCAGCCTCATTCTAATCAATACTCGAGGTAAGAACAATGCTGAAAAGGAATGAAGGATTATGAGGCTTATGTTTAGTGGTAGAGTACATCACTGGCAATAGCTTTTAGTTAATACTTCATAGCTCATGTCCAGTGGAGCATCTTAATAGTAATATGTGATAAACAGAGTTGTGATGGAAGTTATGAGAACCGGGTTCTCAGATGAGCACCATGTCAATAACAAGAGAGATCAGTGGTGAGAGGTGGTAGATGTGGGGACTCATACCAGGTGAGAGTAGATGGGTCATTACATTACTTCACTTGAAATGAAGAAAAATGTGTCTTTTGGGAAGAAAAAATGAAATGAGACCTGTAAACAAAACTGAAAATAGACCATCTGTAAGTGGTTGCATCTTGCAAAATCATGATAGACATACACAAGTATGACTACATTAATATATTTGCGAACATGAAGTTCAAAAGTTATGCTATACAAATGTTCCCAACCTAAAAATTCTCAAAACATCTAAATTTTTATCAGAGCTTACATATAAAAGGAAAATAGTTAAATCTGAAAGAGATTGATTTAGTGTCACAATATCTGTTGCTTGTAGGCATTGAGTTGGTATCCAAGCTTGCACCGTGCATCACCTGTACTGATGCTCTAAGGCTTCCTAGAATTTTGAGACCAAGTGCATCATTTGTGCTGCTATATCTTTGGGCTTTGTTTATGACATCAATAATGAATAGATGATCATAATGAAAGGATATTCCACAATGGTTGTGTTTTCTACCTGTTGTGTGCTATTCTGCTTTAGCTTTTTGTAATTAGTCTTATTGACTCTTTGGTTCATCCTAAGAGAAATTATGCCACTAGTTGCCATGGTTTAGTTGGGATTCTCTTATCCTCCTGGTTGGTTCGAGCTAAGTCAGACGACTTCTTTGTTTCTCCTCACTGGCTTTTTGGTTGCAGTAATATTTCTTGAGCAACTCTTATGGGTATTTCCTGCTTCAAAGTTTGCCTATTTAGATCTGCAATGATTAATCAGTTTTGTACATAGAGGCTATAGTCTCATCATGAAGCTCTGCTAATCTGCTAGTCCAATCTGCTGAAACTGGATTATGTCTGACTTCTCTCTACAAAACTTTAATATGTTAGATTATGTCGTAAAATTTTGTTACAGATACATTGAATCTAACTTGATTTCTGATTGGTTTGTTAATTGTGGGAGTGGCATAAGTTTGGATAGGGCCCATTTAAAATGGAAAATCTCATGTATTTTTCTCCTATTTCTCTGCAGGCCCTCTAAAATTGAACCATTGTTCTTCTATGACACATATTTTAGTCCTTTTCTGAACATAGACCATGGATGACTATAAAATTTTTCGGTGATTAGTTAAAAATGATGTGTACCTTTTGTCAAGATCCTCACTCCTAATTTTTCACTATTGTGAGAGTCATGGTTCTGGTTTTCCTAATATTTGACTTCCATCATTGTATATGGCATCTTCAATATTTTGTTTCATTGCTATGAAAATCAAACTTCTTGTCTTGGTACTGTTCTGCTTGATGTTCTCCTGGAGTAACTTTGTTTCTCTAAAATGAATTTTCAGCTCTTCATATGGCCGCTGCTAATGGGCATCTTGAAATTGTCGAATATCTTATTCAGAACGGAGCAGTGAGTAGTAGTATCCGAAATTTCTGATTACGAATTACCATAACTAATAAACTTGTCACTACTAATGTTGACTGCTGTCTTTATTTATTTTAAAAAGTAATCTTTATCTTTTTGAGTAGTATGTTAATATTCAGCAGCTACGAGTTCTCTGTTTTTTTTTAAATTTCATTTCTTCAATTAAATTATGAGTCCCAATCATCTTTTTTCATTCTATTAAAAATCTCTAGTAAAAAATTCATCATTTTGCTTATTACTGAAGATGATGCATGAATGCCTTATCACGTAGTTGTGAGAGCTTATTAGCATTATTTGGATATCACATTGTGGGAGCTTATTTGGATAGTAAATGCGAGAGCTTATTTCGATATCACGTTTTCTTAGTCACTATGTTTGAACTATGAAGGTTTTGGCTCAATTAGCATTATTAGAGTTTGCTATTGCTGTCACTTACCATGTTTGATTAGATCTAGGATGAATAAACTATTGGTCAATTACAATCTGTCAAGTATTTAACATTAAGTTTACACACAAACATGGGCACCAATTTGTTCAGAATTGTAATGCCTATTTCTTTTGGAGCTTGATGGCATGCTTCTTTCTTTTTTCTTTTTTAATGAGGATGCCTCCATGAAGCAGGATTTGAATGCTTTGAACTCTGAAAAGAATTCACCACTTCATTGGGCTTGCCTCAATGGACACATAGAGGTAAGGGATTCCTATTTGGTGATTATTGATCTTTCTAGTTTATTATTGTTGACCACTGATCAATAACATTTTGTAAATGAAACCAAAAAAAAAAACCCCACCAGGTAGTCAAACTTTTGATCCAGGGGGGAGCTAGCGTAAGTTTGCTAAACAGGTAAATTTAGTGCCACCTTCTAGAAATACATTCTTTTATAGAGAGATTGACCTGGAATCTACTTTGGTTCTTTCACAATGTTGCTTTTGCTTGCTTCCATGGCCGTTTGGCAGCCATGAGAGGACTCCAATGGATGAAGCTGTGAGCAGAGGAAAGATGGATGTGATCAATGCAATCAATATGACGGTAGCCCAACTCGAACTTGATGATGTTAATATATCTTAGCACACGAGCTATACTACAAAAACTTCCTAAAACTAGTTTCATAATGCAAGAAACTAGTTGCTTGCACGAGTCAGGAGTTTCTTCTTATGACAAATGCATCATGTGAATGATCTTTATCTTGTTTCGCCTCACTATTAAACGAGTTAATATGTTTCATTATAAAATCTTTGATGTGATTGATAAGCATGAATTATCAAGACATTGAGTTCAAGCGAACCTTGATCTGACCCACTGGGCTTTGAGGTGTGTGTGATGCATTCTCCCGCAGGAACTTTTATGCTCTAGATAATGGTAGCCATGCTTCTTGGATCCACTTATCTCACATATTGTTGCTGGTCTGGCAGGCTTTTGATTGAGAAGAACACTCACGGTATAACAAGTCAGAAATTTCAATCAGAAGCGTCTTTGGCAGAAGAGGTAAGCCAGGGTGAGATATATATATATATATATATATATATATATATATATATATATATATATATATATATATATATATATATATCAGTAATATGCATCACTCTTAAGCAAATAATTTGCATGAATAAAGCCAATGAACAACACTAGAAACTTGGTTTTGGTCATCAACTTGTGTGGAACACTGCTAAATCAATTTAACGGGAGGATTCTTAGTCTAAAGGGAGCGAATATTTTTGGTTTGTATCATGTGTGTAAACTTTTAGATAATTTAATTATAATGTATAGTGGAAGATGCTAGGGACCCCACCACGTATTCTTTCATGACGATTGGAAATATATTTTGTACCTACGATAGTAAGATATCTCCTTAGTATACGCCAAGGAAAATGACATTCGACAAAGAGAATGGCGTATCGATAGGAAATAGCAGTCTATAGTTTAACTAGTCAAAGTGCAATTTATGATGCAAATGGCAGCGCCTGATAGTGGCGTTGATTGTGATAGAAAATTAACTTGAAAGAATGGTTACTTAATTTTGTTGGATTACATGGAGCCATCCTGTCCCTTGAATTGACGTGTGGATGTCCTACATTTCTACCCATCGTCAATTTGAACGAAACTTCCTGATACCCAATGCATTACTAGCTTTTCAAACAATTTCAAGCATTAGTGATATAAGGAATTTTAAAAATTATTATATCATTTAACATGGAGCAACCAGGATTTGTCCATCGAACACGGCCTACGATCTTGTGATTTATGTTACTATTACTTCGAATTAACGCCTATATGTTCTAGGATGGTTTCCATGAAAAATCCCACATTTTGAGCCTTTTCCCAATAATGTCCACCTCACTTTTAATTTGTATATTACTATTTATAATCTCTTTTTATTATTTTATCTTAAAAACTTTTAATATTTCTGATTTATCTTTTTTTTATATAAATAAATAAATTTAATTTAATTTATAATTTAATTTTAATAAATTCTTTTCATCGTTTGTGTATAATTTTTTTCTTTTTCTTTTTCTCATCTTAATCATCGGAGTTGACTTTAAATGACAAAAAAAAAGAGAGGAAAAAACAGACATGATGAAATGCGTTGAATCAAGATCGAAAAGAAGATAAAAAAATAAATTTTGTTGTTTGCTATAATAATTTAATATTTTTAAAATTATGAATAATTAAGAAGAAGACATTATCTTTTTAGGTTGATTGTATTAATATAAATGTTATATTTGAAACCTTTGCAAATTGCCTAGTAGGGTGATCGCATTAGGTTGACTATGTAGCTTTCGTCTCATCGTCTTATCATAATAGCCTCCCCCTTTGCAAGGCCTCGTTCTCCTTTCACTCCCTTCTTGTTGATAGTCGTAGACAATAATGAGATTGACCTTGTTGATGTTAAAGATGTTCGAGAGGAAAAAAGACGAAAGTGATATGGTGAAAACAATAAGGCCTCGCAATAAAACAAAAGTATCAAGATCTCACGAAAGGAAAGGAGATCATCATGATCGTGATGTGGCATAAGTGACCATAATAGGATTAGAGCAACAGATGGAAAGGAGACGATCGTGATGTGGCACAAGTGACCATAATAGGACTATAGCAACGGGACGAAAGCGATGACAAAAGATACTTAAGATATTGGAGAATAATAGAGATACCAAATAGGAACATTAAAAATTGAACCAATCATCCAAGAAAAGACTCATAAATCACCCTTTAATATCTATGAACATCTCTTCCCTTGGACCATAACAATACTTTCCCCTTCCTATCGTGGGAAGACCATAGCAGCTTGATCTCATCCATTCATTTGCTATCTGTTTTATTGTGGTGAGGCTGCTGTATTCCAATTTGTGACCAGCGAAGGGGAACTCAATTTAATGAGTTCATCTCGCTCCCGCTCTATTATCGTACTATGAGAACACATGGTTACCAAACTGACGATGCCCCCATCCAATCCAAATCCAATAGAAGACTAGGAGTTCGCAAAAGAAAAATAAAAACAAAACAAAAGCACTCGACTTAATTCTATCAGTTAATATCTTGTTGAGATCCAAAATGCTTAATGCGTCAATTTGAATACGAGTAATTTTGGATATGTAATCTTTTCCGATTAAGAGTTTAACGTCTACGATTAACCCTTTTCTTACTTGAGCTCCTACTAATTCTACGGATGCCTACTACTAGATCGACTTTGATAAAATAATCAATCTTTAACTCATTGAGTCAAAACCAGTGAGCTCGAACTTGGGAGTGTCATCGACAGCGCTCTCAACCAATGGTTAGTAATGTTGGATCTCATCAGGAACAACTAAGAAAAAAGAGTTACAACAGTTGGTGTTGGTTTCAGACCAACAAAATCTCAAACTTCTTGAACAGTTTGCATCCATGAGAATAAACCAACAAAAGATTCAGAATGTATAGTGCTTATACACTAAAACGCAGACAGAAGTAGATTTTAAAGCAGTTTTTTATGATTAGGATGAACCAACAATAACTACTTCCTCAGATCCTATCTACCACCAAACAAAACAAGTGTTCAAGAACTGCACTAGTATTTTATTGGCTTCCCTGTAACCTAATGACAACAGGAACTGAACTTTCAGTTCATGCATTTACCATGAGTTTAGTTCCACACTTCCAGTCAAACATGCCCTAATAGAATCTAGAAACACTCGATCAGATGATCAGACATTTATAAAGCAAGTGAGATGTATTTAGGGAATTGAGATATGAGATGGATCAGCTGGCACAATCATCTTAACTATGAACAAGAAATGAGAGTAAAGAGAGACGCAAACAACGCAAAAGAATATAGGATCAGCTCCCATATCTTGCTCATTCTATTTTCTTGATTAAGCCAGACAACAATATCATAGCATGCACAACATATCATAAACATAAATATTTATGCATCAAATCGAATAGTAATAATTCCTATAAATTGCTTTTTCTTCACTTATATTTCAGTTGAAGAATAATTGCATATCAGATTGCATAGGAGTTTTGGCACTGGGTTGCCCTTTTAGCACAGCAAAAGAAGGCACTTAAACAACATGATACCAAATGGGAGTATGTGTTCTCAAGTATATAAGCTCATGTTAGGTCGATAAAACCTGACCGGTCCAGGTCCACATGACGAGCGTTGATTATTATGTGCTCCCAGACACATTAAATAAGCATGCACTTTAATTGGACGGTGTCCTAATGAACATGTTATATTGTTTAAGCAAACTGTAAGGAAAGATGTCCACAGTTCAGTCCACTATCTGAGATCTATGTAGTTTTTTCTAGTACTAAACATTCAAAAGATCATTGTATGAAATTTGATGCATCATTTAACTTTTATCTAAAACATGTCTCAAATGTCATGATGGTTGATTACCCCGTAAATGAACCTGGACACCGCATGCTGGTTGATTTGTGAAGTGAATGGAAATATAGAGGTTAGTCTCACTCTCTCAGTGATGAAATTAACTGTAAACTCACTTTCATTACTTAACTGAGCAAAATTTCAAAAGAGTAAGCAACTATAAGTTCATTTTGCTTCAAGCAAAGCAAAATTTTGAAATGTAAGAACAACAATAAATTACATAAGAAAAACATGGGCAAGTTAATATTGAATTTAGACTAGGATGGTAAAAGAAATAAACTAGAATAATGTAAAGGCACTATATCAACATATGCAGCAAGGTAGTCCATTAAATATGCCAACCACTTCAGATCTGGAAATAAGAAGCATGGTAAAAATGAATACCGTAGGAATCCCACTTTGCAAGCTTATTGATATCTAGCAAAACATTTAAAATGCATCTCCAATTCATCACCAAAAACCAAGTCGAACTCACAGGTCCTAATAAGTTCCCTCTAGGTTGGTGCCCATCTTAATAATGATACAGTTTGTTTACAATGTAATATCATTCCATCACAGAGTTGTGCGCTAAACATATATTACCGATTACTTTTATCGGAGTTCTAATAACTACCTGGAACAACTTGTTATCTAAAATATCATGTTCTACATGCCTACAAATTATTCCAGAAAAGATATACTTGTTCTTTCCTGCCATAGCATGTATCTTCCAGCACAAAGCTTGGCTATTAATCAAGGAACAGATTCCTCCTCCAGCACAAAGCTTGGCTATTAATCAAGGAACAGATTCCTCCTCATAATGCTATACATATGACTGGCAGTTGTTTGACTTACAGATGCAATATTTTTGGTGCCAATCATGCTTCCATTCAGCAAATTTTATTACTATTCATGTTTGATTTGCTGCCGGCCAGTGTCCGCAAGGTCATCAATCTTTTCTTTCTATATTAGTTTTAAGCATATATGATGCTCAAGGTTGCATGTTCCAGAAGCTGTCCCAATGTAGCATATATCATGATTCTATATTGTTGAGATCATTTTTTTCTGCATATACTGAGCAACCAAGAAGACTAGATCATTATTTGTCTCAAGTAACAAATTTAGCTACATTATAATCTCTACAAGAAAATTCAAGGTTCATTAACAAACTTAAGTTAGAAATCCATTCACAAACAACAAAGGTCACATGGATTTTCATCCACAAAAAAACATTGAGCTCATTTGTGCTTATACCACTTAACCAACAAGTAGTTTTGAAATCAACATGATGTTTTCAAGGCAACAAAGGGACACAATAAATGCATAATTCTTCAAGGTCTGGAGACAACATCAGAAGTTTATATCAGGAAATATAGAATTTGCACCTATGTATTGCAAAAAGTAACTCATCTCAGTGCACATTGGCATCATCTAATCGTGAAAAACAGCAATAAGCAACCTTGTTGGTTAAAACATTGTTAATTTTTGTCAAATATGAGAACCTAAAATAGTTTTCTTTATCAACTTCATGAACTAGAGGATGCACTGCCTTTAGAAATAAGTAGCATCAAGCTTTTTTGTCTGAGCTGAGTTTGTGGCAGTGCATTTATTAGTAAAGTAGCATGACTTACCGATTTCTATCTAACACACACAGGTATCAGATTATAAAGGTGCCCAAAACTTACCTATATGCATATCATGACATTTTATCAAATAAAATTGGCAGGCTGCTGAGCCACTTATCATACTGAAGGTAGAAACCCTTAACATTTTTGTCCTTAAAAAAAAACCATCTTTGTCATATCAAGTTCCGCAAGAGATCAAGAATTAAACTAACCAAGCCATAATTCTAGTCGAAAACATTTGTTCTAGAAAATTAGAAGAGTGTAAATGTTGAAATATTCTGTTATTGCTAGAACTGGCAAATGCAGGAGGAGATTCTGGACAACTTACTCGACTTGAATGTATAGCCAGTCCGATTGACAGAAAATTCGGCGTTCATGTAGATGAACTACATATCTAAAGAGTCTAATAGGAAATAAATGTAATATATTTCGTAAGTTTATGATTCTTTGTTGAAAACTGGAGATGGTAAATGAACAAAGAGAACTTTCATCGCTTTGTCTTTAATACAGGTACCCTCAATTTCATGAATGAGTGAATGATGTTTTATTGATATCAGATATCTTTGGATAAAACACTACCATTGTATAAATGAGCTAAGCTCGAAAACCAAAACTGCAGAATCAATTTCAAGCTGGACTTGTAACAATGTCTACAATGATCATTTTGACATCAAATATAATCATGACGATAAAACACCTAACTTGGTTACCTGTATAATGAGACAAGCTTAATCAAATATAATCATGCTCGGAATTAGTTTAAGCAAAGTCTCAACCGAAGGTGAGGCATGCTCAAGATCAAATTTTTTTTTCCTTTTCATGCTTATTAGTTGGTTCATACAAGAGCCAAATAAATGATCAGGTTCATACTAGTGCATTCCAAAAACAAGCTACAAAAACCAGAAAAGTTGGATCAAAGATTGGGAACCCATGTTTGAATCTAATTATGCAAAGAAACAAAGAAGTCCATCTTAATATTGAACAAAGGATAATAAGATAGAAGGCAATAAAGATTTGTTTACCATAAGCACATCAAGAAAACCTAATTCCATGATTAAAGAGCCAGTCAGCAGAGAGAGAGAGAGTGTGTGTGCGTGTGCGTTCAAGATGATCAAACGAAAAGGACAATACACGAGATTATACGATTAAGCTACAAATACAATTAAATAATGCAAGCACAGCAATACATTGTGCAGCTATGATGAGGTTCACAGGCAAGAGTTGATGGGATGGCAAAAAGAACAGGAAGAACAGTAAACCTGATGCCATATCAACACCCCTCGGAAAAGAAAGCAAGCAGTAAAAGCAGGCCATGTTTCACTTACGGCCAGTCGACGAACCGTTCTACCCATTGCTCTGATGGAGAAAGCGTCGTTCGGATGCAAGTTCCAATGCAGTGCCCTACAGCACCCACACCCACTCTCAACACACCCAGCAAAATTGAAAGGCATGAAGCCATTTATAAAGAACACATCCTCCCACCATATCACATGAATGAAGCAGTCGAGAAGAGGGCGCAGGCTCCCACCCTAATGCAACTGCGTTGCACCACTTTTCTTCCTCGAAATAGAAAGCATATTTGGGAGAGACGTCAAAGAATAGAAAGCCCCAATCACCTCATAGCAGTGCAACACTGTGTTGCACATGGAAGAAGACCGGAAGACCGGAAGAGAGAGAGAGAGAGAGAGAGAGAGAGAGTGAGGATGCAACAAATAGAATTATTAGAACGAGAAATAATAGTCTCTCAAGTAGAAAGAAGAAGAAGGCGAGTCGATAGAGAAGACACATATGGTTACAACATGTAGAACCAACCAACCCCTCACGGCCACCTCCGGGCATCCATGGTCTCACATAACACAAGACGACGACGTTAAAAAAGATGGGATTGTTGAGCTCAGTGAGAGGATTGGGTGCGTGTGTGAGAATGCTGAGGAGGAGTTCAGTTCATTTGGTTACCGTAGTTGGTGCCTCCCATCAATCCACCGCTGCCTCCGAAGACGTCGGAGGGAAGCATCGGCGACGACGAAGAAGCGCCACCGTTTCTGTTCCCGAGGTGCAGCTCCGAGATGTTGGGAATGGCGTCCTTGGCGTCGTCGGCGTGGCTGCCGCCGTCGTCGAGGCCTTGGTCGTAGAGGAAGCCCTTGAAGACGCGCCCGCCGATCTTGACCATGGCGTGGTAGGCGTACTCGTCTTCGCCGTCGTCGATGGATGTGACTCGCACGCACTTGAACACCGCCGGGGCTCGTACGTGCGCCGGGAGGCTCTCTTTGACGTTCGCGTCTGAAGGAGAGGGAATAAAGGAAGGGTTTTTACGCGTGCGTGGTTGAGCGAAGATTTGGAGGAGAATGGAGTGGTTGGGGCGTTACCTTGGTGGCTGGAGGTCGTGTCGAAGCTACGAGGAGGGGTGGTGTTGGAGGTGGAGGTGTGGGAGGCGGTCCCGGTCTGCGAGGCCACGAGGCGCGGCTTCTTGGGCGCCGAGGTGGAGGCGGAGGAGCCCGCGGCGGCGGCGGAGACCTGGCGCTCGCGGCGGCGGGCGGCGGGGACCCAGGTGCTCTTGACGTGGGTCGAGCACTCGAACCCGCGGCTCTTGCAGCACGTCCGGCACCTCCGGTGGCTGCAATCCTTCTTGGCCTGGTTGCCGCAGTCCTGGCACGTAGACGTCCCTCCCCCCGCGGCGACGGCGCCGGCACCCGCGATAATTCCGGTGGGATCGAGCATAGGCACGGGCTTTCTGAGGTAATTGGAGAGAGTGACATTAGGGTTAGGGTTGCTTCCATGGGCGGGCGGGAGGTGGTGAGGCGGCTGGGGCAGGACCGGCTGCCAGAGGTGGATACCGCCTGGCTTGGCCCGCGCAGCGGGGTTGTCATCCTCGACAAGGCACGGCGCAGCGGCGAGGAGGGGGATGATGGGGTGCTGCTCCGCCGCGGCAGAGGCGAGCAGCGACTCGTGGTGGTGCTGCTGGTGGAAGGACGCGGCGGAGGCCAGCACCACCATGCCCATATCGGTAGGTATCCCGTAATTAATGTCTTGCCTCCCACCACCGCCCCCAGCCGCGGCCGACGAGCCAGGGCCAGCCCACACTACTCCCCCACCGCCTCCGCCTCCCCCTCCCCCTCCTCCTCCGCCGCCGCCATTAAAGCCGAGGCAGAGGTCGTCGCCTCTGGCTGTGGCGGCCGAGGGGGCCACCCAGTCCGCGAACGCGCCAGTGTCGGAAGGGAATCGCCTTCCAGAAGCCACCCCGGCTGCTCTTATATCAAGAAGAAGAAGAAGAAACCAAACCTATCCCTCCTCCCCCAGCTTATATACTCCTTTCCCTTCCCCCTTCCCTCGTCTCTCCCTCTTCCTCTTCCTCTCCCTCTCTCTCTCTCTCTCTCTCTCTCTCTCTCCTCACACCTACCTCTGACTCAATCTCTCCCTCTATAATTACCTGCTATATATCCTCTATAATATCTGTCATCCATGAACTGTATCTACTCCTCCTCACTTTGTTTTGCTTACATACATATATAGGGGGTGGTTGAAGGTTGGAGAAGTAGAGAGAGAGAGAGAGAGATGGAGAGAGGTGGGAGTGTGGCTGTGGGGACTGAAAATTCCTTCTGGTGGGGAGTAGTACCTTCTGAATCACTCTCCTTCCCTCTCTTTTCTGCCCTTCCTTCTTTCTTCTGTCTCACTCTTTCTGCCTCTCCCCCTATTGCCCAGTCCTCTGGATGCCCTCCTTCTTTTCCCCTTCCCCTTCTCCCCCTCTTGTTGTCATCTCTGCTGCCGCTGGTGGTAAAAGCTAACCCCCATCGCACCATCTCCCACCTTCCATTGGCTGTTTTGTCCCTCTCAGTAGCAACAAGAACCACGGTCACGTGACGTGGAGTCGGGGGCCGTGAGGTGAGACGAACCCAAGCAGCGTACACGACGGCCCGGAGAGATCGAGGAACCGGAACGAGACACATGTAATCATTGCGCCCGGACCCGTCCCTGTCCTCTCCTCTCCTCTCCTCTCCTCTCTCTCTCTCTCTCTCTCTCTGCCCTCTCACTGTATGTTAAAAAGAGAAGAGAACGCCAGGCTCCGGCTCAGCTTTTAGGCCACTCTTATCCCCACTGGCTCCCATCAATTCCACCCGCTTCCTCCTCGCAGTTATTCTCTCTCGATTATATTATAGGCACCTCCTCCACTAGCTGCTTCCCGTCCTTGCACCCCCCCCGCCCCCCCCCCAAAAAAATGAGCGAATATATGCTGGCCATGGCCGAAGCTCATTGTTAATGGTGATCGGCTTCAAGCTTTCCAGCAAAAGCACATGTGTGTTAGTATTTTAGGGACACATCATAAGATGGAGGAAGTCAGTCTCTGCGTTGCGCTTGCCGCGGCCAAAAAACCATGTCGTCCAAACTCGGAACACGATCTTTATTACTCCCTTTGAGCCAGCCATCGTTATGGCCACGAGGTGATCGTCGCGGATCACAGGGTAAAGGTCTCTACTGTATCCGACGCGGAGTCATTGTAATAAACTACACGAGGGAGTCCGTCAGTGGCACAGCATTATTGGTGGTGGGAGGGATGGGCCCGAGGAGGAGGAGAACCGCGCACGCCTCCCTCCGTGAAATGAGCATGGATTGTCTGTGCGCGCTGGGGCGGCTCCGCCTTCTAGAGCACCGAGCTTTGAATCCGTGGTCCTCACCGGCCCCTCTTTAAAGCTCATTTAGATCATTATTTCGGGTTGCTTTCCTGCGCCTTTCTTCCACTTCTATGCATTTTGGGGAGACCAGCTGGGCCTGCGTCCTTCCCCTGTCCCAGCCCTTTCTTTTGCCCCTCCCAGTTCTTAAAGCCCTTCGATCTTCTGATCGCAAGCGTCCAACGAAGAATGGGAAGCTCGCAGTCCAAGTCCGGCCCTCTCCTCTTCTGGTCATCATATCATAGGTCACGCAGCAGTGAGCTTAGACCTGTGTTCTATATGATCCCTGTCAGTCGTCAGTGGATAGGGATAGCAGCAGCAGCAGCAGCGGCAGCAGTGGTAGGCCTTCTTCTTCCTGGACTTGCTTTATGGCCTTCACTGCACTGCCAGAATGTTGGGTGCTCAGAAGACTTAGATTTCTGTTGCTGCACATGAAACAAAACCCGGATTCCATTCATGAGCATGCACCGATCCGAACAACATCGAACGGGAGATGAATGATGCCATGCATGTGAGCAACGCAGCTGCAGCTGCTGCTGCTGCTGCTGCTGCAGCTGCCACTCATGGCACCGCTTGACATCTGGCTGCCACACCCAAACCCCATGCGACGACCGATGTTTCCCCTCCCTTCTTTCATTGCTCCCCCAAGGAATCTTTGCGCCACACACACACACACACACACACACACATTGCATGTGTCATCTCTACTTATCCTCCGAATCTACATATATCAGAAGCTTTTCCTTAACCTAAGAGTTTAGGTCGTGGGTCAGCATCAGTGTGTGCACTTGTGGCTATCCTACTCTCTTAGCCATGTGGGACACCGCTTGGCTTCTCTCCAACTTGTGCCTCCCACATCAAGTTTCCACCTCTTTCTTCCCTTCCATCTTATCTTCTGACTCACCATTAAATTGCCAGCATCTCCCTCTTTTACGTTTGGTTTTCGTCTCCATCTCCATCCGCATTACACCTTCGACTCATCGTTTTATCTCCGCATACGAGATCTGTCCGCTTTTCTGAAAGGTCTTACGAGCGTCTGATGTTCCCATGCTAGGATCAAATTTAGGGGAGGAGTAAGACAGACTAAATCTTAGCTCTGTGAGACTAATCCCCCACACGGATCTTGATAATAGCGTCACTTGGAGATAGACACGGACCGAATGGTCCTTATCAACAAATTACCTGGCAGAAGCACACTTGGATCCTGAATCCACCGATGCAGTGATGCTGAGTATGCCTTCAGCAGCAACATCAACCGGCAAAAACACAAAAAAAAAAAAAAGAGAGAGAGAGAAGATGACTCCTCGACATAAGAACAATATCATGCATATTGCTTTTCGAGCTTACCCTGCAAACCTTTCTTATCTATCTATTTACTTTGTCATGATGAACCAGTCAGCGTATGCGTTCATGAGTGAAGTCGACCGTGCGTCTTCTGTTTTTGATGAAATGCTTTCTTTTTCTGTTTACATTTCCTACAAATATTAATTGCCTCCCACATCTTAATCCACTATAAATACCTTCTTCTTATAAGTTAGACATGGGAGAAGCCTTGTGTGGAAATTATCAAGTTTCCTGAACTTTTTAAGGCCAAAGAATCGATCACGAATCCAAAAGGAGTCAACTACTACTACTATTACTACTACTACTTTTACTTTGATCAAATTAACTTGACTTGTATTTGCAGGCCTGAGTTTGAGAGTATGAAGAAGCAACAACTGGAAGAATCTTTAAAGCAGCCAGCAGTTGATGATGTTGACTGCGGAAAAGAAGCTGTCACATAGCAGCCATGCATGAACCGACCAACCTGCCGTAGAGAAGAATCATAGGAAAATAATAAGCCAGCATTAATGGAAGAAATTAAACAGTTCCAGGTCTAAAAGATGAAGTGCAGCAGAATCACAAGTGCTGAAACACCAAATCCTATTGTCGAAGGTGCGAAACAGTCTGCAAACAAAATGGTGGAGGTTGCTGAATTTATAGAAAAAGGTATATAAAAATGCCAAAAATTGGCAAATACAAAAACCATGAGTTCATCACATCCTTCTCTCCTCTATATCATGATGATTCGAGCTTCGTCTTCGAAAGAAGAAGGTAAAGGTAAGCCTTTGTTTCAGGTACACAGTACTTGTCCTCTAGTTCATTAATCCCATTACCCATCTCTCTCTCTCTCTCTCTCTCTTTATGTAATATATATATATATATATATATATATATATAAATATCATAGGTCTCACAAATAGGTGGATCCCATACATTGAGTAGCCATCTCCATCAGCCACAAGGACAGTAGCTTCAATCAGATTACTGTCCATGGAAGAAAGGCAATGCAGTTGCTCCACAAGTCGTGCCCTAACAACAGGGCATCTCTAGTGGAGGACCATCTTTCACATGGTGCAATGACCATGGCAGTAGCAATCACATGATTAGCTCCTGTAACCAGCGAGGTAAGTATTGATTGACATACAGATACCATACATCTGTGCGGATGATGATTTTTAGGACCGAATTGGTTTGGAAGAATGAGATGCCGAGTGCAAAGTTTCTGACATTTGCCATGCACGTACGTATTCATGCATATGTTGAGGACGGGGTTACGTACCTCATGATGTGTACGTAACATTTTATGTTTATATTGGTGGGAAGAAGAAACTTGTCTGTGTTTTTTCTCTCCAATCTGATTCCTTTTCATGTGTTTTTTCTTATGGTTTTGGCTGGTCAATATGTACTCACTTTCCCATTTATATATTAATCTTTTCTCTCTCTCTCTCTCTCTCTCTCTCTCTCTATATATATATATATATATATATATATATATATACATATATATACTTTAAGAAAACACATTAGAAACACTCTTAAACGTGCTTGTTGAGGTGGATTTGCGATGCGTGGAATAGGATTTGCTTGGGTAGGAAAAAGGAGTTGGGATGGGATTAAGTATGTGAGAGTAATATCGTAGGTGAGTGTGTTTGTGTGATGTTCATACGATGCGCCACAATGTTAGGATATAGGAGGGAGGAAAGCTCGAAACTTTGGTTTCCACTACCACTTTGGCAATGAATGCATGGGTTTCTGGTCCCATGTGGGAAGGATACAAAGCATGTCTCCCGCTGCCTTATCGATGCTTTTTGGGGCTCGAGGAAGAGAGAAGGTTGAGAATTTAAATTGTTGATCCGTACTCAAGTTGTGTTTGGGACTCGTTTTAGTATATAATAATTTTTTTACCTTTTCCAAATTTCATTTCTTGTCTGTTCATTTTAATTGAAGCAATAGAAGCAAAGAAGCATTTGATAAAAATTAGGGAGAAAATATAAGGAACGAAAAGAAAATTCAATCTTTCCGCCTATTATGATGTTATTGGTGTCAAAATTTTCTTTGATCATTACAATAGTTTCTTATAATAGTCAAACAATGAGCCATCCTATCTATTTATTTAACTAACTTGTTTAAACATAGAAGAGATATTTATATTTTAAATATAAATATAAACGTAGCTTCTCTTTTTTTGGACAGTCAGTCCCTAATTCTCGTAGATAGATATCTCTCATCTTCCTCGAGTTGGATGGTGAGGTCTCACTCACTGTGCGAGTCACAGTAGGAGGAGGAGGAGGAGGAGGCACGAGATTGGTGAGTGGGGTGCTATCAGCCTGACCTAATTCTGTCATATCAACGTGACAAGACACGAAAGCAAGCAGAAAAGAATCAAAACTTGAAAGCTATCCCCATCTCATCTGCCGGATTCTTGAAACCCAACGATCAAACAGACGTCTCATAGATAGATAGATAGATAGATAGATAGATAGATAATATGTGACTTTGTAAGGTACTTTGATCTTCTCTTTTTCTTTTTCTTTCTTTCTTTCTTTCTTTGGTTTAAGCATGATGGAAAGTGGAAGAAGATTTTATTTATGTTTTTATCATTTTATATGTTTATTTCAAGTTAAGAAATCAATTATCTCACAACATCCGATCATAATAAATGGTGTGAAGGATCAAATAGGAACGGCATCGAAGTTAGCATCGCTTCTGAGGTTTTCGACATTTGGTCGAAGATTATATCGCTAGGAAACTGCCTCGGATGTACAATTTGTAGGTTGTGGTAAAGCTGGATATATTATAATCGAAGACGAACACAAGTAAGTATATTCTCAATCCCAAGAATATTTCTTTCTTTCATCAATTCTGCCTCACTTAACTCTTAAAAAAAAATGAGAAAGTTTAAAGAAACTTATAAGGTCGGAATATAGTTGTCGGTATCGGAGTATTTTTTAATTACATTTATATGAGGTTTTTCGATGATAAATAAAATAAGTGATGAAGATAATAATTAACTGAACCTTCGAAAAAGATCTTACACTTACGATAAGTCATAAAAATCTTTTTCGGTCGGATTAGTTGTCACATTTGAAAAAGATGTTAGGATAAACTATCAACATCTTTGCCGATTAGATTAGCTGACACATTTTAATGGCAAAAACTTCTATCTATTAGATCTAGCAAAATTCTATTTCCTTCCCTATAAAAATGCATAGTTGAGTAGGCAACAAACAAAAGATTCCAAGATTATTATTATTTTAACAACATTCAAGATAGGTGATGGTGGATTTAGCTTTATCGTTTAAGATGTTGGTGAGGACATTAGAATCAGATTCAACAATGGTATATTTTATGGTGTTCTTTCGATCGTTGCCCATTGTCGATGCAGGAAATCAAATTTTTTGCATGAGATATCAATGATGTATATGCAATCACGTAGCATTTCCAGATGCCAGAGCTTAAAATAGTGCAACTTGTGATCGAAGACCTTTTACGCCGAGCAAGCTGCAACTCCTGTTTCTTTAATGGAGGACAAATTTGAATTTTCTTTTTTGGGTTACTATTTGTCATTTTTTTTAGTGTAATTATTTGAACAAAAGTGAGCTCAAGTGACTTCATTTTTCATTTTAATTTTTTTTTCGTTTTTTCATTTTTCATTTCTGAAGTAGTTATTATTATTATTATTATTATTATTATTATTATTTATTTGGTTCGGGTAGCAAATAAAACTTGGATTGTTTAACTGTCAGTTGGATTGCTCGTTTGGATCCAAAACTTGACAGTTGAAATGCATTCACATCGAATTAATAGCCCATTCTGTCGGGTGAAATGTCTTTTTAATTCCAAAAAGTGCCCGTTTCTCTTTGTCTAGAAATAGTTGCATGACATCGACTCTTCTGAGATATCCTATTCAAACATAGACATGAAGATAAAAACACTTTATTAAACCACATTTTGTCACCCTATTCTTTTTTCTGGCAAGATTGCATATATCACATATATTCATACTACCTCCAAATTTAACTTTAAGTGTACATAAACGCTACAAAGCTAAAAAAGAAAAAAAAAAAATCTAAATATGATGTTTTTAGGTATTAAAACTAAACATTGCAATATCAAAGCTCGGATTAATATTGGAAAGCCCACAACCATGTTTGTGATATTTAATAACTTGAGTTTATCAGACGCATATTAGCAAGAGTGACGCATATATAAGATTTCAAACATTTGGAGGGGTTATATTCGCACTAATAAAGTGTATAAGACAAAATATGCTACTTCCAGACTTTGAAACGATAGATGTAAAGCCCCTTAAGTTACAGCATCACAAAGAGACATGAAGCCAAGTTCCACAAGCTATCAAGTACATTGGTATTGTATTCAAGACTAACTGCTAAACAAATAGCAACCAGAACCAAGGAATGGACTGTACTAAGGAAGATACAACTCTCTCTCTCTCTCTCCATCACACGTGATGAGAATAAGGAAACAACGATACCAAAATTTACATTCCTGCAGCAATCACCACAAATGCAGCAAACCTTACCCAGAACAGGTTTCAGATGCAAAGAGGACTATTATGCATGGCAGATTGCACAAATCAAGGATATACAAGTGGGTGTGGCTACAATGCCTTATCTGGGACTGTTGTTCCAAGGAGGGGAGGATTTGTACGCCAGACCTTGTGAGGATGCCCCATGGCTCAGATCAAGGCTATGGAGCTGCTGCATGAGTTGCGATCTCCGCTCTTTGAAGAAATCAAGACGGGTCGTCAGTTCCACCAGAGTCGAAGATGCCACTAGCGGCTGCCTTTGATGTTCAGCACCCTGATAAACCCCCCCCACCCTTCAATATTTATGGGAGATCTAGAAATTTCAGAAATGGATTCGCTTACCTCGGTGGCCTTGGGCATGCTGTTGCTAACCACGCTGGGATTGGCCTCTGATGGCATGCTGGTCGATGCCTCCATCTCCATACCTCTTAAATCATTCAGACTTGCTTTATCTGCAGCATTTTTCCTAGAAAGCTGTTTGGAACCAGGATAAGGTGGCATTTGAGGCTTGATGCTCCTCCATTCTGTTGCTGATGAGCTCTCCTGCGATGATATAGGATATGAGCTACCAGAATTACCAAACATACTTTAAATTCCAGAATGATGGCATTTTAAAGTCTTCATTTCATTATTGACAAATTGAATATCGAATATAAATCCTGGATTCACTCCTTACTAATAAAATCCAGAAATCAGTAAAAATGTCTCCTTGCTAAAAGATGTTTAAGCCACTAGGGACCTTCATTCCCCAAAAAACATGTAGGCAACAAAAAAATTAACATGTACAACTTTGTAGAATCAGCTGTTGTGGTTAATCTTCTCAATGTACAAGAGCTTCATGATGCACAATGCAGGAAAAAAGATCCCAGAGTGGCCCACAAATTACATCTTTAGATACACATTGTCTAAAGTTATAGATGCACATCATACACCATTAACTACAAAACCAGAGCATAGTTGAGATTTAAACATGGATGAAAAATAGAGCACTACATGTCATGAGTTGAGTTTGATATCTTATTTTATTTAATATGTTAGCTTTATTTACCTTAGTTTAACCTCTTTGTTGTTGAGGTCCTCTTGTCACTCAAGGTAGATAAGCCTTTAGTAGGGGGAACACATCCCAACATTATACGCAGAAGAAAAGGGCCAGGGAAAAGAGATAAAAAGGAAATGGAGAAATTAAACAGTAATTATAAGCTTAGGAGAAATGGGTTCAAAATTAAAAGCATAGCATTTAATATATAATTGGGACCTTTATTTACAAGGACAAAGATATAGTAGATATTCTAATTAACTACATCAATAGTATTTTTTTTCTTTACTGTAAAAATATAAAAATTTCTTATATATACAGATTATTAAATTTAATTCTAAAATTGAAATTTCATGGAGGACTTGAATTTTCACTTATTTTTACTATGAAAATCAATAATCATAGGGTAAATAACAACTAATGATTAATCAAATGCCGTTGTGAGAGGAATTTGTAAAACAATGCAAGAGAATAAAGAGTCTATTAGACTTGCCTCACTTCTTTGTTTCTTCTCATGGTTGCAAAAAGCAAGGCTCATATCAAAATCTTGTTGGACGATCTTCCTGCAAAAGATATACAAAATTGTGGTACCAAGATAAGAAACATGCTAAAGTTACAGATTAAAAAAACTTTTTGCAACATAAATTTAAAAGTTGACTGCATTTGGATAACTGGATAGGTGTACACAAGTAAAAGAAAAGTACTATTGGTAATGTAACTAGAAATAATGTCACAACCATCCGATAACATGAACTAAAATAAGTTTAATTGTGTGGCACATATTGCTTAGAAGAGAAGATTGGACTCCTTGTACTGCAGATGCAAGATGGGCAATCCTCTAGACCATTAGTTAAGTAAATCAGAAATGTAACCACTAATCTTAGTTACTGGGATACCCCTTTGTAACCATGACCTATGGTTAGTGTTTTCCTACATGGTAAATTTGTGTTCCAAATGAAGATGGTGCATAATCCAAATTGTTATATTTGGAGATCCAATATTATATAGATCTTTAGCCTTGCTCACTCAAGAAAACATTGACCAAATAAAAGGTATAGCTTTATTGTACATAAGGATCTAAAAGACAATATTGTCGATGTGAAGAGAGGCAGAGATAGGATCTTAGTAATTAAAATTTGTGTTACGTAAAGAGATAGTGAGTATAGTTTTATAAATTTGACATGCCCAAAAAAATATTCATATGAAGTTTATGTGCAAACAATATCTTACTGCTGTAGAAGAGGTGCTGGAAGGTGCTGATATCGGTCACAAGCATGAGGGATCGATCCATACTGATTTTGGCGTTGCTGATTAAGTTGGAGATGGAGCTCTGCAACCTTCTGCTTCAATCTGGCAACATCTGCTTCAGCAAGAGCGATCTCCTCAAGTTCTGCCCTTGTCTTCACAGAAAGCAGCACATTTTTCATAATCCAATATACCCTTCCAAGTATTGGTAAATTTATAAAACAATAGACATACCTTAGAATCCATAGTCCGTGAACTGGAGAACTGTCCAGAAGACATGCTCAAACCAACCTCCAAAGCAGCTCTAAGGTCTCTCTCAGCCTGTAACTGCTCTTGTAGTCTTGATACCTAAAGAAAATTCACTAGTCAATAACACTAGTTCTTCAAGGCATGTAGTGCCGCTATATATAAGAACTTCTGTTTCAACATAAAGCAACAATAGCTATCATTATAAATGAAAACAAAGATATTCACATTAAAGTAGTGTTCCATACAAAAGTAAAATTATGTTTTCTATAATGCCAAGCAGATACAAGTCTGATGAGAAAATTAAGGTCTAATTTGTATACAGTCACAGTTAGAAAATGTAAGCTCTTTCCTAAATATTCACATAAGCTTCATAGACCTTTTGACCTTTCCAGAGTTCTGGTCACCTGCTCCTGGAACTTAAGACCAATCCAGCAACAAGCCCCTATTTTGCTGAATAGGTCAAAAAAGACTATAAATTGAGGACAAGGAAAAAATTTAAATTAGAATCATTAAATGATAAAAGGTAATTATTTAAATGGACGTATCTGTTTACTAATGGTTAATAAACACACCAAACATACCAAAGAAATATTTATACCAAATATTTATTTTACCCTTTATAAGTAAGTACCACCTTAACTTCTACAAATGTGATCATTTCATTTTTTTTTTATCTTAGTAACTTAGACATCCATACATCATTAGCAACACAAATATTTTCCATAAATAATTTCCTAACTTATTTGATTGCCCAACAATTTGATCCATAAGTATAGTTGTCTATATATGTAACACCACGATTAGCCCTGTATATGAAGTGGATAAGACTAAGATTGACTTATAAGAATCTGATGGGTATACTATTGTCAACTTTAACTCAAGTATTTTGATCAATAGTTTAGGTTCAACGAAGTGAAAAGGTCAATTAGCTTATCAGGCCCGGGTCATGATATTTGGTATCAGAGCCAAACTAGTATTGGGGCATGGTCAGGAGGCTTGAGCCACCATTGGATTACGTCTCATATGCACCATGCAAGGGTTTGATCTGAGCTATGTTGAATCTTGATGAGGACGTCAAACCCTTAAGTGAGGGAGATTGTAACTTCTCAATTAGTCCCACATCGGAAGTGAACAAGACTTAAATTAGCTTACAAGGGTTTGATTGATATATTATTATTAATTTCAGCTTAGGCATTTTGATCAGTAGTTTCGGTTCAATGAAATTGACAAACTAATTAGCCTATCAAGCCCGAGTCGTGACAATATAACTAAAGTTTCAAAGACCGATTGGACTGGTATCTACTAATCGGTATTGACTGACCTGGTGTGATTCTCTTTAAGGATTTCCAAAATTGCTCAACTATGATTCTTTAAGTCTACACTTTGGTGTAGTACATTGATGTGAAAAATAACCTAACTAAAATTTAAAGATTGAAGTGTAAAGGTGAGCTTAGAATTTGTGAATAGGAAGAGATTAGAAGTTGGGAGAGGTAACTAAGGCACATATCTAAGAGGACTAATTGTTTCTTCAAAACTTATTGTACATATAAAAGAACATAAAGGTTGGCTCCCCAGAATGTAAAATGAATTAGACATTGTTGAATCCTTCAGCTTGTTTGTTGTACTTTTTTCCATATCATTGGGTCTTTATTTGATCTAGTTTATTACCTCTCAAACACTAAAATGCAATGAGGTTTTGCTTATAAAAGACATACAAGACTCAAAATTTTGCTCCTCATAACCCTGATGATTGTATCCTTCCTTTATTTGTTTGGGTCTTACCTCACTTTGAAGTACCTAACATTTTAAAGAGGCATAGTTGTTTAGTAGTTCTGAGACTAACAAATATTATATTAAATATTTTAACTTCACATTGAATCTTTTACAAGATCCTCATCCTAGCCTCTTAGAAGAAAAATATTAACAAAATATTTACTCTTACTTTCTCATTGTCGAGTATACAATTTTTTTAGCAGGCTAAAATGCAGTCTATCTGGCTGCACATATGCACGAGTAATTATATCCTACATAAGGCAATGCGGCCTTGATAAAATGTTCAATATGTGCAATATATAGCACATTCACAACCACAAGTTATTTCTTATAACTTATCACAATGAAAACCTTTAATGTATATTTAATCTTTGCATATTTTTACCTATTACTTCAACTTCAATGTATATGCCTAATTTATACTTAACGTTGTTATATATATATTTAACTGAAATTTACATGAGGTTGCCCATGCTTCGAAGTACCACATATACACTGGACAGTACCATGACCCTGGCATATTGTGGATGCTTTTGAAAAAATGGTTTTTCAATACTTAGTCACTAATTACAACAAAAGTATCTTGCAGCTCTTATTGAGACTCACGAATAGTTTTGCGCCTTTGTATAGCCAATTTATATCATTCAAATATACCATCATTTCTACAATTCCACCAAATTTTATAAGCATAATCATCAATGGACAAGGGAAAGATCTTAAGGACAAAAGTGATGTTACTATATGAGAACATGTGAATCCATTTCTACTTGCTGCTTGAAGGATCAATAATCGGACATAAATAAGCAATTTTATGTAAGCCAATTTAACATCCAAAAGGAAGAGCTCATGCACACCATAATAAAAGATAAATATACTGAAAAGCAGCCAAAAAGCAAGTCAAGCACAAACTGCTGCCAGAGGTGCCAAGATATTATGAAGAATGATATATATTGAATAAGTCATCACGATTAGGCCACATCCTTGAATCAAAATGTATTATGCCAGGATGTTGCCAGCTTGTCCTTGTCCATGCCGATCCATAGAAAAGGTGCCAGCATGTGGCTATCCCAATTGTGGCCTGTGTCAACTGGCACAGAAGCATGCCAACCAGAATAGCATGGAATCATGTCATGCAAAAAGGATGGCAACATACCTCCATCTGATGAAACAAAAACTCCTAATCTTATTTAATGTCAATGAAGTATTTTTTTTATATAAAACAAATGCATACTAACATAATAGCAAAAAGGCTCTATTGCCATGTCACAGCTTTAAAATAATTCATGAAGTATAAGATGCATCGATCATACAGAACACTGAAGAAGAGTAGGCTACATAGTGGTTTTGGGAAAAGCACATACATCTTGCTCTAGAGCTAATCGACGCTCGTGCAAAGCTTGCTTTCTTCTTTCCAAACTTGCTTGTAGAATGGCATTGCCTTTTGCCTAAAAAGTACCATCACACAGTCTCAGTAATCATGTACACAATCTCCATCCTGTCAAGTATGCTATGCCACGAGAAATTTTCAACTCATACCTCTTTAGCTATTCTTATTTGAAGGTCATTCTTTGTGAGCTCAAGCCTTTGAATAGCAAGCCTATCAAAGTTAAGTTCCAATTAGCAGTCGAAGAATAGGCTCAGCAGGAAATTATAAGCCACTTTTCGATAAATGTTTCTATTAAAGTATGTGCTAAACATACACTAACACATATGTGGGTTCCAAAGATAAACCCTTAGAATAGCAAAAGCAATTTTTTAATAAATTACAACAGATTTTAGCATTTTGTTCTAATAGATTGTCAGTTCAAGGCTAAATCAATTTTGTAATGTCTATAATTCTGAATTACTAACAAAATAATTATAAAGACATACCAATGAGAGAAATAACAAGAGAACAGAAATTAAATATAACACATAAAGTGTCTATTCTGGCAAATATAATGCAATATATAATATAACATTGTGTCATTTTAAAATTCAAAATATTTCAAGAGTGCAATAGAGAACTTACTCTTCTTCTCCAGAAGAATCGACTTGTTCGAGTGGCTGATTCTTTCTGGCCTGAAATATTCAAATAAATAAGTATCATATATAAACATTTATAAATCATTCCTATCCTCAAGTTTAATGAATAAAAACATTGTCTTCAAATTATAAATGAAAAAAATCAAAAGTGGAATAGAGAAACAGTTTTAGGCCTAGGGAGATTGATGATACTCTTATTCTGACTCATCATAATCAAAGTGAACTTATCCATGGGAAGCATGCAACAGTGAAAATAACCAAAATTTTAGAAATTCTTATGTAGTCTTCATTGCCAACTTCATATTTGACAAGCTTTAATGGATTAAACCACTTACATTGTTGCGGCCCCAAAAATTAGTGCGCTTCATATGTGTGTGCGATCCATTCACTTTACTAGAGTATCTATCTACACTATATTCAGCTACATGAGCTGGTAAAGAATTTCCTGGATGTAGGGAAGATAAGATTTCTCCCATTGACATGGAAGATTCTTGCGTAGGTAAGACATCAGAGGCATCCTTCTCAGCCACTGACTTCTCAGTATTATTGCTTGTCAAAGATTGCTCATTATGATGAGTTTTCAAATCCATAACCAATTCTGTCTTAGTTGCTGAAGATTGATTATCTTTTGGAGAATCAGGCTCTGAATCATCACCCGCAAAAACCTGCTTTAAGCAAGCAATAAAGAAATTCAAATAAGTTTCACACCAGCAAACTGGAGTAGACAAGTCACAAATATAGACAGCATGGAACTAATCAAGTAAGACAATGAAATCAAGACAGGTCTGTTACCATGAAACTCTGAACAGTTCCCAACAACAATTAAAGCAATATCTGGAATCAATTCTTATTCGATAGCATAACAATTGACATGTACATTACAACATAAAGTGCACTATTGTCAATTCAATAGAGATTGTATTCACATTTATATCAGAAATTGCAAGATCAAAATTGAGTCCAGGTTTGACAAATGGCAGTACAGTTAAATCAGACAGATTGGATTAAATGGTTAGGTGGGATTGAAATCTCCCAAGAAAACAATTTAAAAATTAATAAATAAAACTTATAAAGAAAAAATATAGAAAGACATTAGAAATAAATAAGAATAATGAAAATAAGAGACAGATAAGTAATAAACAGGTAAAAAAAACAAACTATTTGTCCCCATCGGTGTGATTATATTTTATACTACAAATAAAGTTATGCAGAGGAAAACAGAGTTCATCTTTGATTAAGCCCTTGCATTTTTAATAAATACTCAAAATGTCTTGCAAATAAATTAAAACAGCCACTGTCCATCAGTGTTACCTATAGACATAGAAGAGTCCAATATGAATGTTAATCCAAGTGTATAGCTCAACAAGCTAAAAAATAAATAGGATATTAGAATATCTTTGTTGGAATTTCTTTACAATATCCAGCTAATATACAAAACAAATGCATAAAAAAGAGAAAAGAAAATTTCTATCAATATTTTGTGATAAATTATTGGTAAAAAATAAATGTTTCTATATATAAGAAATTCAAATAAGTTTCACACCAGCAAACTGGAGTAGACAAGTCACAAATATAGACAGCATGGAACTAATTAAGTAGGACAATGAAATCAAGACAGGTCTGTTACCATGAAACTCTGAACAGTTCCAACAACAATTAAAGCAATATGTGAAATCAATTCTTATTCATTAGCATAACAATTGACATGTAAAAGAAAATGGCATCTAAAATATTGAATAGAAGTTTATACTAGTAATTGAAAGAGCCAAGTTAATTTGGTTTTCTTGTAAAAGAACAAAATGGTCCATACAGGTTAAACCACCAAAACTGGCTTTAAACTTGTTTAATTTTGATATAGAGTGATCCATGTATGTTGAATTTGAACATCTTTAGTCAAAAACAGTTGAATTTCTATGGACCTTTTATCAACTTGATTGAAGATATTAATCTGCCCAACTTGAGCGATTTCAAGTTGTGACCTTTCTCACATGCAATTTCCACATTGCTGTGAAAATTCTAGCCAAGAAAGTGAGGCAGCAACAAACTGTCGATCTCAAGAAGGAGCAAGTGAAGGTAACTTTGTAGCATCAAGTAGTAATTGACAGGCCTGGTTTTCATCTCCCTTTTATCTCTCCCCATTTCTTATTTGAGAAGAAGGTCAAAGTGACTTTGTATTTATGAGCAGACAGTGATAGAGACTGAGGCATAGCAATGCAGACACATCACTCTCTAGGAGAAGGCAGAGCCACCTTTGTGGTGGCAAGAGTGTTGACAACAATAGCAACCAAACAATGCAAAATAGAAAACTTTAAGGCAGTGAGCAGGAAATGACTGCAACTGTCACATAGCAATGGGTGTGGCAAATCTTGTGGCAAACAGTCTCCTTCCCTTTCTCCCTCCTCTCACTATTACAAGTGGCTGTGGTGGTGGCTGTTGGACCTATAACTCCCCCTCCATGATTTGGTATTCATCTACCAGAATAAACTGATTCTTTCAAGTATCAACCAATCTCAGAGAGTTTCGCTAATTCCCGATTGATTCTGGAAGATTCCAGCTAGTTCTGGCCATTTTCAATAGCAATTTGAGCACTAATCCATAACAATGGGATTTCTCAACTATAAAGGGGAAGATCCTTATGTAGATCAGCTTATACTGATATCGATCAGGGAATATGGATAAAGTATGAACTAAATCTTAATCTTGCATTGTGGCTGAAGCTTGTTTCTATCTAAACACTGATTATTGCAGCCACCATAACATAATATCATTCCCTTTGGCCACTACATAGTGAAGACTAACCAACATCTGAGCATTACGTAACATGTCAACAGTATTCATTTCTAGGATGCAGGATGCAATGCATTTGATTAATATAAGGTTTTAAACCCCAGTCTGATACTGGTTCCGACAATCTGTCTGACAGATACATGGCCAAGACTCTACAAATACCGGCCTATAACCAAAGAATCGGATAACAGTCAGTATGGATACGTACCAGTTGTTATTTTTCGGTCCTTGGTCGGACCGGTAGCAGACCATATAGGTTAATACTAGTCAGTATATCTGTTCTTTTATTATTCTTTTCTGGTAATACCAAGCAGAATGGGTCAGCTGATAGAATGGTACCATACAGATTCAACCGGTTACCAAGACTGGCACCAACCGAGATTTTTTTTTTGTCAATGGCTACCCATATAACAGAAAAAACTAATAAAAGAAACTAATGATATAATAAGCAGTACTAAGTTGCATTGTCCATTGTTGGTGCTTGGTCGGATCAGCAAATTAGTCAGTACATTGTCGGTGCTCGGTGCTTGGTCTGATCAGTATTTTAAACCATGTAACTGAAAATAACAAATACAACACTTCATCCTTTAGAGAGACCTTTCCCATCCTAGTGTTATGCTCTACTTCAAAGCTAGCATATACAATAACGGTGAAAAAGGCCAACCACACCATGAAGAAGAAACTAATATTAGTTTCCTAAGAAAAACAATGCATTTTCACTAAAACTGAACTTCCAGCTAGAAGATACATGTTTAATCATCATCTGTCAAATGACAGCCACTACAGACTTTTGACTTCACATACTACTAGAGCCACCTGGTCAGTCAGCACAAGCACATACACAGGTCAGCCCACCCAAGCAGTGCATACAGAAAAGCAGATAAAGTTTGCACACGAGCACACACAGTGAACAAACAATTGAGAGCACATAAGCAATAACAGAATTAACTCCTTCCTTCACTTTGCACAAGTTAGTAAACAGTGTTTATAATCGAAGTCATCAAGCATTGTACAGGACCTACACGCAGACACGGATATATTTTATTGTACCACCATTCTCCAATGTCAGGAAGTCAAAATCAACCAACCAACAAAATTTCAATAACCACTGGCTAGTGCAAGAAACTATCAGCAAATATTATGGTAATCTCAGTTCAAATAATTTTTTCAAGTAATTATATATGACAACACAAATAATAATCAGTTATCTAAGTCTGGAGCTTCAGATGCTGATTCTCAAAGTTACAACCAGATTCAGATAAATTAGTTGGCCCAGAAGTTTACTAATAACATTGCCAATGCCGGCCCCAAGCCTGAATGAGAAAAATGGAGAGTTGCATTAGGTCATTGACAACCAGCATAAAACTATGTCATATCTTATGAACATGAATCTTAACCAATTTTAGTATTGGCTTTTTATATATCTCCATGATGACAAAAGATCCATATAACCGACCCCAAATAGTTGGGACTTATGGCTTTGTTGTTATTTGCTGTCGTCGTCGTCATCCAGAAGTTTACTAATGTTATCTAAAGGTTCTCATGAAAAGCCAATATAGTAGCAGAGATGCAGCAAAATACATTGTTTATGTTTCCAAAACAAAAATAACTGGATAACGGTATAACGTTAAGGCCATGATTGTTACAGTTGGACATTACAACAATCAGAAAAAGCCACATCATTGTTTAAAATCAGAACAAGTGGCAAGCCATGTACCGCACTTGGACCACCCGAAAAGGGCCATTTGGGTTCAAGATCATGATCGGACGAGCAAACACCAGCCAGTACATACCAGTCTCATAGTAACAATCCTTCCTCTATGTTAAAATCTTAGATACCAGATCCATACTGATTGTTGGCATACTGAAATATGGAGGAGGAAAGGAAGGAGAGAGGATAGGAGAAGAAGAAGAGAAAAGAAGAAGAGAAAGAGAGGATGCGGCAGAGGGAAGGGGGAGGAAACAGAGGAAGAGTATCCAGGCGTATGGTGGTTGGCACTCAGGCAGGCATCATGAGAGGTAACGAGGGGTTGACCATATATATATATATATATATATATATATATATATATATATATATATATATATATATATACCAATTGGTATGGACCAGTCCTAGTGGTATTTAGAACCTTGCCCTATACTATTCACATCACTCTGGTGACATACTGAACCAATTAATGGCACAAACTGTAGCAAAAATTGATTAAGCATATGTATCTAAATTGTAAGTCAGTAAATCTATACAAGTCCACTCTCTCTTTGTTCCCCATATGGAACTATAGCTGCATGGTAAGAGAATGCTGCGATGTGGAATAAACAAGGCACCAAATGTCCTAATTCCTAAGCTAGTCCCCTAATAACATATTGAGAAGCATGAAATCATGAATATTAACAAAATGAATGGTACTCAGACACAAACTAAAAACTTGGCTTAAAATGCATATTTTGTTATTCACAGACCTCTTCTAATATAATACAAATAGTTAGAGATGGTTTTATAAAAAAAAATTAAAGAAAGGCACAGATTAAAATTTTCATGGTCAAATATTCAGAATTGAAATGATTGAAGAAGCTACCATAGAGATACAGGCTAGAATGACTTTTGAAAATCCACTATCACATATGCAATTTAAAATAATCAACAATGAGCTAATCTCTCAGCTTAATCATAGAAAATCTTTTATTCTACAACCAACACAGAATCAATGTTTTTCAAAGTACTATGAATCAATGTTTTGAAGCAAGACGCTCCAAAATATTAAAATTTAAAAATATATATTACAATTGAAACCTATGCCAAACAGGGTTCTACTGATGTAGATCTATGCTAAATAGTATTAGCAATATGGTGCTAAACAGTTCTAACTCCTAACTAAGTAATAGTGCACCACCTCAATATGATGCAGCAAGTTAATCAAAATGAGAAAAAATGGATTAAAAAGATGAGTAACTGACGGCTTTGGAGGAAGGTATGGGAAGATGAGGGCGGAGGACAAAGCTACGGACGAAGGCGGATTATTTGGTTCGATTGAACCAACTTGCTTGTTCAATTGATCTAGGCACGAACCTCGACCTATCTTCACTCGGAAGCTCACTCGAGGTGCTCGATGCCAAGGCTCAAGTAAGCACCCAGGCAATGCTTCATCATAACGCCTCGCCTTGAGGTTTTGCGAGGCACTTGAGCCTCACCTGGCTTCTCTCGAGCACCTTTTGAAAATATTGCACAAAACGTGTAATACAAAGAGAGGGTATGAGACAAGAGAAAAAAAAAAGAGAGAAGAAGAAGGGACAGCAAAATTATCAGAAGTTCCAAAAATTGGTACCAGTTACAGTCCAGTACAGTTTAATAATGGTCTGTTCACCGCCTGATAAACCTGATACAGTGCACTTGCAACGCAGTATAGCCCATATCAGACTGAACCGGGCACAATTTCCATACTGCACCCCGATTGATTGTCAAATCAATAGATACTGAACTGTACTAACAAGCAGTATTTAAACCTTGCAGATAATAAATGTATTTCTGGTTGTAAACTACAAACGTACATGAATTAGAAAGACCATAAATTAGAAAGCAGTTTCTTTTGCTTCGGCCTTTAAATGAACAGTGATGAAAATAAAAAGATAAGAAAGCACACAACAGAAAATAAATGCTACATGGATATACAAAAGTCTAGCAATAAAAATTATAATAAATCAAGAACAAAACCTTGCACTCATAAAGGTCACTGCCAGCATATCCACTGCTTTCGCTCAGTTTTCCACTAAGCACACGTTCATCATTATCATCATCCTCCATGTCAGGTTCTGCATCATTTTCTGCATCATGATATCCATTATCTTTAACATCTGTATTGACATCATCTATGGACTCTTCACTGCCAGTGTCTCCAATCTGAGAGTTGGATGAGAGAGAGCATCTCCGTAAATTACAATCCTGCGAAGAAGATAAAAGCTAGATTAAGACAAGTCGATATCCAAATAAATAAAAGGGGATAAATGGAGATACCATTACCTTATTTAAGTAACAATAGATTGTTAAGGCGAAGACGATAAACAATGGCTAGCTAAACAGAAGCAAAATGAACTAAACATAATATGCAAATAAATGATCAGTTGTTCTCAGTTACATGCTTCTAAGTGGATACCAGAATATTGGACAGGAAAACAAATCCATATGTTCACAGTATCTGAAATTTAGATATCTCCAGAGTAAAGTTTATCAAATATTTTAAAGTCACTAAAATTCACAAGTACAGGGAAATATATAGTTCTGAGTTTGCTCAGAAAAAGAACAAGTTTGATAGAAGAGCATAAAAATTGATAACAAAGGAAGAAGTGAGCAAGAAATTCACTTGAAGAAAAGGTCAAGTTATATCTTTATTTCAGAAAATCCACTCTTGGCAAAATTGCCTAAAGTATCTGTATTGAGTGCCTCTAAACATTTTTAAAGAAATAAAGGCAGCTGGTATAGAATAAAGCAACAGTTCTAGTGCAAACATGTGTACCGGTCCAATGAACTATTGGATCGGTAGCATAGACCACAGTTCATGCCGGCATACCATGTTTTGGTATGCTGGCACATACCAGACCCAAACCGGGCAGGCCGGGGAGTGGCACGAATCCGACACCCAAAATGTTAAACCATAGTTAAAAAAGAGATGACTTGAAAATATGAAGGCAGGCACATGAAACCTAACATCTACCCATTACATATACATAATGATATGTAACTTTGCATATCTCGACACCTATTTTTGTTTCAAGAAAGGAAAACAATGAGGTGATGTAAAGAATAGAAAACAAAAAAGATTTCCAAAATTTATGACTGTAAATTTTGGGTTCTTGACATATGTTAGAATATAAGAAAATTTTACATAATAATTTCTTTCTTTTCTAATTGTTTCTTGAAATTTATTTTTACAAAACATACATTCATATCCACCAAAACAAATACATATCCTCCAATCCATCTGATTCAATCCAATGCAGATTGTTTCTAATTTTCCAACTAATGGATCCTGATCCTGATCATATTTCTCTTTTTTGACTTGAAGTTCAAAAATCAAAATTTGAAACAAAGATAATAGCATGCAAGTAATTTGACTCAACAATAGGTCAGGGTCATACATCAAATGCACTTTCATACTCCTCCAAGAGAGTTGTGATAATAGCCTGAGCATTATTAGCTGCATTTGCCGCTGCCAGAAGCTGAGCAGAATTGTCACCATTCATATCAAAGTCATCATCCAGCTCACATTCCCCAGCCAAAAGTGGTCTCAGTAAAAGAGGTGCCATGCAAGCAGCAACAGCAGATGGAGTCATCCGATTCTCAGCAGTATGAGAGGCAATAACATGCATCATTTTCAAAATCCTAAGAAACAAAAGCTTGCATTGTAAGAATTAACTATACATCTTGCAATCAAAACTTCGATCAATGACCAAAAAGATGGAAGATTGAAGGATAATAAAATTTTGAATCAAAAAATATATAGCTGATTTAATCAGCAAATGCTCGTACGGTAAACAAATTAATATATCAAAACTAACACTAACTTGAAGACTGTCATAAACCAAATTGAATGAAGCAGAAGCACCTTGGTACTTAATAATCTAGAACACAAAGTTACTTATAACCATAAAGCAGAACAACAGCCTTTGGAGATCTAGCACTTACCTAGGTGACTGACGTTGAGAACATGTGAAGAAACAAGGGTGACACATAACAAGACCCAGTTTATGCAGCAAATAATTGCTGTTCAGGTACATCTTGCCAATTCTTATTAGCAAACTGATCACCTTGTAAGGATTAACTACAAATATAATTAACAAATGCATGTACATGGTCTTGGAGTACCAGTGTATGCCTATGTTGACAGAATCGTTCATGTTAGTGTGACTCCAGATAGGAAATTGACCACATAAACATGATCAATTAAACAATTGACACAATTCAATTACTCATTTTTTTTACAATTAATTACTCAATTAGTAATACCCCCAAGTCCACTCCTTCACTATAATGAGTGAGAGGGAGAAATGTAAATACTGTCATTAAAGCAGTCTAAACGACACTTACTATAGCCATATGAATTATGTCTCCTATCTCTGTGAAGGAATTATTTCATTATTGATAAATAATCATAATGGAACCAAAGGCACAAAGTCAAAATAGAATACTGATTTAACAGTTAGTTATTGATGAACCGATCTAATGAATATACTTGTAACAAGATTACAAGATTTCTTGTAACCAATGGCAGATGTGCATCATCCACTTGATGAGGATCCAACCTAGAGAAACTGCTGCCACCAAACTGGGTTTTGACCAAGTATCCTAGTGGCTGCCTTATTGATCTCCAAAACTTTTCCTCAAGGACATGGCACAGTCCAAAAGTTCAAAGCTTACCTCAGTAAAAAAAAAAAAAGGGAATAAAGATACAACAAATATAACTCATTTAGGAGCAGTTAAATTCTCCTGGAAAATATGTTTATTGAGAGATTTGTTGCACATCTATAGAAAACTACCAACATATATCTGGGCTAGCCAGCAAGACTAATAAGTTAGATGGCTCTGTCATATTAAAGTTATCTCTTTGTATATCCAAAATATCACTAAGACGTGGGAAATTCATCAGTTGATGTACATTATAAATCAAATTTTAATTCTTGTCCTTGAATATGGTACTAAAACTGATAGTGGGTGCCTCTTTTCCATAAATAAACATGAAGTTAAAAACTTGATGTAGATATTTATTACTGGGCTTATGATATAAAATGGCATGCTTTGGTCCCATTCCTTTCTGCATGAGATATTTTTTCTTCACATCCTTTTAGGTTTACAATATTGTTTCATCTGAACCAAGAAAACATCAAGAATTCAGTTAAGAACTTGATGAATTAATTGCACAAGAAGGGATCAATAATATTGATGATGATTTATCCATGGTCTTGGGACACCATAAATTGAAAGGCACCAATATAGAACTAACATGCCGGTGTAAGATGAGAATAAAGATACACAATTTAGGAGAAAGACACAACATCAAGCAGGCAACAACCAGCATATTGACCCATACTCTGGTTTTCTGTAAAAGAACAAGCACGGCTTTAAATGGTTCATTATCCAACTCACCTATTATAACATGCATGGCAAAACTTTGGTTTTGCAGATAAATAGAAGGATGTATACTCATAACTACAGTTAACATAAAGGTTGACTAGCAAAAAAATTAAACCAAGGAATGCATGCAAAGATTCTGTTCTTAAATGCTTTAAAAAAAATTACTTCAACATCAAACCATTAAATCAAAAGAGGAGAGAAATGTTCACAAGAGTCCATTTTTAGGCACGACCTAACATCTCTTTGATCATCCATATCCTTGGTACTTATACCAGTACTAATATTTGATGGATGCAGACTTGGCCTAAACAAAGCATTGTTACTTTAAACCATGCCTGCATGCCCTGTTGCTTATAAGGAAACATGCCCTGATGCTTCATCAAATATCATTCCATACATGATGCTAACCAAGAAAACTCCCTCCTAAAAAGCCTACAAATGATCCTAAATTTCATTTAAGCACATATAATAGCAAAATGTAGGCAAATATATTAAACTATGTAGTATGTACAAGGTTCACAATACCGTCCCGTACAGAATGGTATGGGCGTTATTTATCGACTCGACAATCTCCTGGTATACGGACCAGGATAAACTGGGTTGTACACTCAATATAAGGCCTGCACTATCCAGTGCAGGGCCCAACTGTTTGCTTGGTACAGGGCTTGTACCATCCAGTACGCCCAATGTAGGGCTTGTACCACCCAGTACATGCAGTATAGGCCTTGTACCACCTGGAACACAAGGTGTAGAGGTTGTACCACCTGTTACGCTTGGAGTAGGGCTTGTACCACTAGAAACGCCCGGTGTAGGGCTTGAACCACCTGTTATAGGATGGTACAACCCTAAAATGGGCAGTTTTGTTTCTTGTCAGTATTTCTTCAGACTTTTTATGAAACTCGGTACGTAATGGTGTACCAAGAGTTGATATATTGGTAGGAACGGGTATGGTACCATTTCGAGTCCTCACAAGTATTGTACCGGTACACAAAATTATGACCCCTGACTATGTACATCCCATTTAGATATTCCATGCCTCCAAAACTCAGTGCAGACCAAAGTTTTTTAAGACCACATCAAGCTTCAATAAACAATACATGAACTCCATCACAGGAGTTTATTGACAAACTAGTGTATGGAAATGCTAGTAATAACCCTTAACAAGTTGTCTCTACGAAGTTGTACAGTGTAATCTAAGAGAAGAAAAAAGAAAAGCACAAGCAATGAAGCTTTAACTGTACTAGCATGTTCAATGAGCGTCGTAAAAGAAATTTGTAAAGCTCAATTGCACTGAACAGCAACAAAAAATTATGCATCCAGGAATAGTTAGATGATCACAAAAGTAAACAGAATCAACCTCTGCAATAACCTCCGATTTGGTTCAGGAAATGTCTCGGATATTGCAGAACGCATAGCATTTATACGAGCCTCCTTATGTTCCAGCCCTATACAGGTATAAGATCAAGGCAAAAAAATCAACACAACACAGAAAAAATGAGCAAAGCAAATATGAAAATGAAATAAACCAAATACTATGGCTCATATATAACCTACAAATTTCCTAGATTGAAGAAAGCATATGACAACAACGATCATGAGAAGCATAGTAGTTTGTTATTCAGTAACTACCAGCATGGCATAAGAATGTTTCACAGAGTACTAATGTTAGATAGGCATTAAAAGCAATAGGTTTTCAACAGGTATGAAATAATTATTGAAAACTTATGTTTCCAAGGGAATCTATAATTGCTTTTTAGACAGCAGAAAACAGGATACAATTAGAATTATGAAAACTACCAGCATGACAAGGAATGCAATGTCAAGTACAACATTATATCAGTCCTCTCAGATCGGTAGATTATATCACTATAATGGATAAAGATAACTTATTGACACAGCATATGACAATATTTGAACACAATAGCTTGATCCCAACTTATCTGGATGCGTCAATACTAGATAGGACCAATTTGATCAAAAGAGTAGGAAAATGTTAAACTAAACATCAAACTTGAACCCGAAACACCGAATTGAGTACTAACTGGATCAAGCCAAATGGTAAAATTTAGACCATTTATCTAAACTGAATCCAAAAGTTCCAGCTAAATACCATAAAATCATCAAAATGGATTAGTTTTGCAAATTGATTTATTTCAACTACTGGGGCTAAATAAAATGAAGATTTTGTGACTGAACGAGTTGACAATGGCTTGGTTCGCAAGAGTAGGAAGCAGAACATAATCCAAAATTACCTATGAGTCAATAATCTATTTTTAACAACTAAGAACTAATAGTCTATTGCATAGGTTGCAAATGAAATATTTTAATGCTTCGAACCTTGAAGATAGAAAGAACAAGATGGCCAAAAAAAATTATATAAAGTATAAACCAATGTATGCAATACTGTACCATACCGATGTTTCGAGGTTGGCTCGGTACGGTACCGGTATAACGAGTGGTACACCAGAGCATACCGAGCGGTACACCTTGGTATACCGAACAATTTTATATATTTTCTTTTTATTACTGTATCACTGTAGCACCACTACAATATAATACTGTAGCATTGTAGCAGTACCGGACAGTCTATGTACCGGTATGCCGTCGGACCGGTACATACCATCCGTACCGGGCGGTACCATTCAATACTGCATACCATGGTATAAACCATAAAGATGGGTTAGGCTACACTGTTATTGATTAACTATTTTAATCTCAAAAAGTGTACCTAACATCTGCATTCATCAAGACAAAAATGTGTCATTCTTATCTAGATCTCAAGTACTTATCCAGTAGGAAAACTCTACCTCATACAATCTTATCTAAATTTCAAATCAAGTCCACTCCAATAATTATTTCTAGCTTAACATACTTGTCTACTGATTAAAAAGATCATACAATCCCAAAACAAAATCTTAAAATGACAGCATCATCTGAAAGCTACTTATTTGGATAACTACAAACGGACATACTATAAGCTTCCAGCAAGGCAGTACAGCAGGATGCAGGAACTGGAGATGACGGTAGCTCCCGAAGAACATACTGTGGTGTTCCATAAATGTTAGTTATGGTTCTTTCAGGTATTGACTCAGAAGAATAGAAGCATAAGTACCTTCACGCAATCACCAACAACATGGGCATCCTCGTCAGCTGCAAATTCAGTCTTTCCTGACAGAAAGTTAATAAACCAATATTAACACTAATGTATAGTTCAAGGACATAACATTGAGTACCAAACGAACAAGAAAAGAGATGAATGAAGAATAGTTCTAGATATGCCTAATCTGTATTATCCTATGTATTCAGTCCGCATCTGCCACAACTAAAATTATGCAACTGATACAAGAACACAACCTTGCTCATATTCTTGGATTCTTCGATCAACTTCCTCAACATCAGCTGCTTGCCGCAAGATCCCCTCGACCTTAATACCTACAAATTTAATTTGTATAACTGATTATCTAGCTATTAAAGATCAGCATCAACTGCAAAAAATTATATCCATGTTCCTGAGACTGAATGGGTTCTGCTTCACCATACAACTGAGGGGCATAAGCATACAGTCAAAAATAGAGAATTTAGAAAAGTAATGGAGGTCATAAAATTAAAAATCCTGTACAAAACCAAAGAAAAAATTATAATCATTCAATCAGAAAAAGTTCTTGGCAACAAAAAAAATATGGTGATTAACCACAAAATATCAGCACAATTCCTCATGGTGCAAAAAAGTATGCAAAGTGTATCTAACTGTACATCCAGTTTATAACTACATGAGCATCAATGCAACTCAATAACCAATCATGGAAGTTGGAACTGTGTTACACTAACAAGATGACATGCTATCTTCTCATCGGAAGCCACTTCAAAATTGTAAAAAACTTGCATCGCTATTAGTTGAATTGAACAATTATCCAGAAATTTTCTATCCACTTGCTAGCATGTGTGTGGTTTTGATAGAAGCATAAAACATCACATGTCAATGTCATCTGAACTCTGAAGCAACCCATTTGTGCTATGCACCAGTACAATTTGGTCCATGCCACTCCATAATGCACCACTTCGCAAGCAAACACCAATATGATGCAATACCAACAAAATGACTGGCATGGAATTGCTTTCACTAACACACCGTGTACCACATTAATCTATAGCATGACAACATGAATATCATGAAAAACAGTCATATGTTCTAAGCTTCCAGCAAGGCAGTACAGCAGGATGCAGGTACATATATCTTGATTTTCAATTTTGTAAACCAGACTAAACAAAAAAATCTGAATAAAATTGAACCAGATGTGGCATGTTTTGTTCAGTTGTCCTTTTAACATTTCGAACAGTCCATGTATGAATATGATCTTTAAGGCTCCTTGTGTGCCATTCAGTCACAGTTTAAGTGTTGTTTTGCTAATCTGTGTGGCACTTTTTTGTACATAAAAGAAGTCTGCCTTCTCAAACAGTTGAAAGGGAGAAGTGCCTTGGCAATACCTACATGCATACAAAATTTTTGGACCAAGGGGATACACAAGCAATATGTGCAATTAATCTCATGACTTTCTTGCAAATATAAACCTTACAACACAATATTGTACTGCATGAGTCCCAAGAGAAGGAAAGCGAAACCCATCACCTGGATCTCTACATGAGGATGAAGCAATCATCTTAGTACTCAAAGCCCACCCCTTACGTACTACACATGCGCAGCATGCCTTTATGTCACCCAAGGGATTCCTAGGTGCTGAAATGGTAGGCATTTTTTAATTTAGTTCCATCCATGATCAGTTGTTAGTGCAATGGCATAGGTAAAATCCTGACGCGGCTTGATAAAATAACCCCTTGTGACACTAGATAACAGACATTGTACAAGACCGTTATATGCATCTATACATTCATTAGGGACCTGTGCTGCCAAAAAGCATTAAATTTCATGATTCCAAAGATCTCTAACAATTTGTCACATCAAACCTTAATCCTACATCTAGGTTAACATACATAATCACAGCCATGCTGTAGGCAATGCATGTACCTTCTACATTAGACCCAAGCGTTTTGGAATGACATGAGGTAATGTCATGTACAACAAATATCCAATTTAGTCATTACTACTACTTAGCATAGCAATATAATCCAGAAAAAACTCGGTCATTATCAGAAAACACAGATGAGAGTGTTGACTGCAATATTGATCATATGAGACTTACCATGCTTCTCAAGAAACCGTAAAGCTTTCTCTAAAAAGGATGGGCCCCCATCAATATCTTCAAGTGCAAGCAAAATTGGCCTACCAACAACCAAAGACTTGATAGGACGCTTGTCTCTCCCTACACATGATGCAGAACAGTAAGTCGACGGATGGAAGTAAAAAATTGGACAGAGTCACACTATTACTAATTTGGGTCTTCTTTAGTCTATGTCATGCTACAGAAAGTGAGAGCTTGCAGTCAATGGAACGAACAATATTCGAATGATCCTTCAAAAGTATCGGCATTGTCATTACGAAATATCCCATTGTGTCCCACCACAAGAGCAGCATTTGGAGCTTGTGCAAGTGCATGCTCAAGAGCCGTTTTCCATTCAAATAAATCCTCCAATGATTCCGCCTGTACACCCATAATTAAAAAGCTTATGAAGATTAATGAAGATATATTGTTTAAGAAGAAAAAGTGAGTTGGCAACCCTTCTGGAATATTCATCTAAAAGGTGAAAGAAGATAATTAATGAAGCACCTTAAGGGTAAATGCCCGACCATCACGTCCATCAGGAAACAAAACCGTTAGTAGCTTCTTATCTTCTCTAACGACCACACTACAAATATAATTTGAACAAACATGTCAATGTATATGAATTACAGCAAGATCATTGTACAAAAATCATAAACAATAAAATTTACCTCCCTGAATTGTTTAGGTCAATACCACCCAAAGTAAGATTTACTTCACCACCTCTTTGGGGTAATGCACGCTAGAACATAACCACATTACAACAAGCAACAGAAATAACAAGTTTTTATAAACCATACGGTAAATAATTTCATGGAAAGCAATATCAAATGTATCGAGTAGAAATAAACAAACATACAGGATCATTCTTGAAAAATACCAACGATGTCCTTGTGAGAATAAACCAACGCCTCTTCCATGACTTCCAACCTATTCCTGCAGATCAGTATATATATATATATATATCAAAGTTCCAGGGAAAAGGAGAAGAAACATTATAAAATCAGAAATTATCACTAACAAATAAAACTGTTGAAGTAGGAGGACAAGAAGGCAATTAAAAAAAAAATTCACAATGACCAAATAGCAATCTGAACTGTGATCTGATGGAATCACCTTCTTCGCATCACCTTACCCTCAAAGCTCACTCAACCAGGCCTTCCTTGGAATCTGTTCCGCCCACGACCTCCCTCTCATCTCCCCCTCTTTGATGGATCACCAAGGCCCCCTTGTGACTCTCTACTCAAGGTAAAATACTAGCTGGTCGAGCACCACAGCCCCACCCTAGCTCCTTGATGATCCTATATATCAATCCAATCAATCTCATACCTGATTATGAATAGAACTACCCTCAACGATGTGAGATGGAAAGATTTCATGATTTGAATCATCTCAGAGGAGTGGAGCTATCATCAGAAACCAGATAAGTAACACCTCTCTCATGATTGATCCGTCAAAGATGTTGACCTAGATCATTACCTTGTTGCTCCTCTCTCTCATTATATGATGTCAAGCCTCTCACTCCCTATCCCCCTTTCTCTATGACTCAAACTTGTGGCCCTTGCAATCTATTTCAGCGATTATCATTAAGAGCTTATTTTATAGTGTTCTGCTTTGAGTCTAGGTTTTGGGGCTTTTAAGCCCTAGGTAATGCCCTAGGATTGATGCAGTGTGTGATGCTAAATTATCATCATAGTAAAAGCAGGCCTTGAAAAGGCTGCCAGAATTACCATGATTACTATTCCTGCCAACCTAACATTTTTGACAATGAAATAACTAATTAAGAAACAGAACCAGAATTAGTTCTATCTAACTTCATAAGGAGGTTCACTTCAAATTTACAGAGAATATCAGAATAATCAAAGATGATTTGGTTGCTTGAATTAAAATTGTTGACATCCACAAAAATATCCATGAGAAAAATTAATATGCACTATACAGTCAGAAAATTTCATCAAGCACAACATCAGCGCAAAAAGGACATAACTAACCTTTAGATGAAATAAAAAGTGGTCCACTTTTGAACACCTGCAGAGGCGATCAAAAGTTAATGACAGAAAAGCAAAATACCAATTTTTCCAGATCACTCAGAAAGATAAGAATAACAATCAAAATCATTACAGTCTCAAAGACAGTATTTGAGCTTCCTTAAGAAAGTCCAATATATATGGACATAAGAAAATTGATAAATGTATAGTGGTGTAATACGAAAGTTCTAAACAAAAGAACTTGCTCAAAGTTTTACTAGTCATCAATGTTACACAACTAGGACGTACAGTATCATTTAGGCATATATGGTGTTTAGTGTTACAAATGACAGTTCAACTTCAACTGATATGCATTATTGCACAAGGTTCTCAGACATAGCACATCGCAACAAATAAGATTCCACTTATGGAGCAGTCCCAATTTGGGATACAACTATAGATCAATATTTGTCTAAAACTATGAATTTTAACACATTCAAGGACTCAAAGTATTGTTTAGTCATTTTAAGGGCATAGTCTAACTTTTGTTAAAAAGGTTCATCCATCAATATCACAATGAACGTGAACATTTCTAACTCATGCTAGTATTTCACCGTGTGACTATGCATCCTGTAAACAGCAAAGTATAATGTTCATGCATTAATTGAACCTCACACACAACCTCCCTTCTCTGATCTTCTCCATTAAACTTTATTGAATAATTTCCAATTTTCAAAGATCAAGTACAAAAGGGTCTAGAAGCAAAGGTTCATGCATAGCTCATACAACATGTTGTGGTTCATTGCAAAAAAGATGGTGCACCGTCTCTCTAACCACGAAAGCATATGCTAGCATGTCTGAAACCATCCAGTAATCCACTTATAACTTGCTTTCTCTGTTGTGGTTAAGTGGAATTATGCTAACAATTTCTTGAGTCAAATTATCTTACCTAGGAGGCATAACCACAATTGTACCTCCCTTTTCTTTGAATTTATTAATCTCAATTTGCTTATTTGTGTGTATAGCAATAAACAAAAAAAGTTACCCAACTTAGACTAGCAAGCTATAGGGCAAGCATTAATAGACTACTCTATGACAACATAGATGTATGTACTATCATGGAAAACCTGTTGAGATTTACCTTTCGATAAAATCCTATAAAGACAACGAGAAGAAAGATATGTAATTCCACAAAGGATACCATTACACAGGGCATAAAGTGTAATATTTAACAGTCTTAAATTTCCCCAAGGACCAAATTTGCTCTAAGTAAAAAAATATGGTAATAATAGCATGCTACTATTCGGTCCTAAGTGAATAGAAGCATATGCAGACACCGCAAGGATTACAGCTTTAAAACTTCAACAACCATAACAGCAGTAACCAAAAAGCAGAAAAGCAGACACCGCAAGGATTACAGCTTTAAAACTTCAACAACCATAACAGCAGTAACCAAAAAGCAGAAAAGTAGCACAGATCAAAACAGCGATGAAGAGCAAGCATACGGTGTTGGGTGCTACAGCTCGATGGCGCTCAAACATCGGTGCGGCCGCCGGAGCCGACGACATCGCGCGCCGCTTCCCACCAGGCGAACCCGGGGCATCAGATCAGGCACTTGGGCGCCCCCTTCCCTGCCAACACCTCCGGTTCAAGCAAGAAATCAGAGGAGAAACAGACGGAAAGCAGTCCGCATTCCCCCGCACGTGACGGCCGCGACGCGCAGTGGATCGACTCCGAAGCCCTCAGGATTAGGGTTTCGAGCTGCGAGGCAGTGGGAGAGAGAGAGAGAGAGAGAGAGAGAGAGAAAGAGGGGTGGGATAGCAATGATGCGGAGTGGACCAAATGACACCCGTTGTTTGCCTTGTAACGTAATGGTAGACACCGCAGCGGCACGGTCTTCCCCCACCTTCACCTTGTAAGCTTCTTCCACAAGCCTTCTCCCTGTCACTAAATAAAAAGAAGGTGGTAAAAGAGATAAAGAAATGGAGAGGGTGTGTGTGTGCCCCCATTAAATGAAGGGAGGTTTGATTCCTACTTCACCGACTGCCACTGCCTGCGTTGTGAGCTGCACAGAGAGATCGAATGAAATATTGGGTTTTGACGATAAATTATTTTTACTTTTCTATTCTCGCAACTTTTTTTTATGACACGTGTATGCCTCCGTACATGATTTATTTACCTCCCCCAAATAACATGTATATGTCACATGTCACTCCCCTCCATATGAGGTGGGTCCCTCTATTATATATATATATATATATATATATATATATATATAAATTAAGAAGGAGAAATACGTAATTTTGTTGGAAGTCAAAAGTAGCGTCGAGTGTGTAATATATAAACGTGAGAAAGCTGACTCAGCGTCAAGGGTGGTTGCAATGCCCGAGTAGGTGAGTCGGGGACGGGGTTTCGTTCTCCTGGGCAGTCGGACGAGACAGGAGGAAGAGGGTGGGCCCAGCCCGGATTGGCTGGTTGTGGTAGAAGCCTCATCGTTGCAAGGAATCCTCTCTGGTCATTTGGTTCGGTTGGGGTACGACTCGGTTCGTCGTGTGGGGGGACCCAAACGCCGACCTATTATTTATCCTGGACCAACGTAATACCTGTGGGGTTCACGTGGGAGGGCACAAGGCGGCACGTGCGACGCGACCCCATTCGAGCTGGCCGTCACCCTGCGACATGGCATGATGGTTTCCGATGACATGCGAAGTCATGCGATTTTAGAAATAATTCATTTCTAATTTATTTTTTATTTTTGCAGTCATGCAATTTTAGAAATAATTTGAGGTGTCGAAAATTCATTTCGTGGTGGTTTTTATTTTTATTTTTTATTTTTTTTGGGTTCCTTTTTATGCCTAATTTTCTATTCATCCTTTATTTCAGATCAACTAATGATTGTGATGGAATAATAAATATAGACACTTGTCTTTTTCTTCTTCTGTTCATCCCCACTTCAGATCAACTAACAAAGTGTGTTTGAGCTGACGAGATCAGATAAATATGGATACTTCTATTCATCCTCGTTTCAGATCAACTAACAATCGTCGTCTTTGACCTGACGTGATCAGATAAAGATAGATACCTAAAAGATGATATTTACAAGATAAAGATAGATATATCGCAAAAAGCCATGATGTTTACATGCATCATGTGACAAAATTGAAAATAGATACTGATATAAAATAAATAACATAGTTAGAATAGAATCCTTTAGCTTCTGTTCATTAGAATGGTTTGATCTGCTAGATTTTATCTATAATTAAGAACCTACTATAAGCACTTTTTTGTAGTTAATTTTTGTTTTTAAAGTATAAATTAGTGTCAAATTTCCCCACACACCACACAACACACCTAACCTAACATGTTAATAGATGGTATCATCACTTAAAAGGATATATTTTATGATGTCTATGCTTTAAAAAACATGATATACTAATTGAAGTATATCATGTTAATATGCTACTATCGTCGGTCTTCAAACATATTATTATGCATCAAGTTCTTTAAAATACTAATTGAAGTATATAAACGAATCGATACCTATATTCAATATGTTTTTCAATAAAAATACATCGTTCTTTGATTTAATAAACCTAAAGTGCTAGTGAACTCGAGATTAAGTTATGATAATAAGCATTCGTTTGAGGATTAGAAGAGACTTTTACATTGTGACCAACCTTAAGTATCTCTCTCGAGACTTAGAATGAATTTAATCATATTCAAAGTAAAAAAAGTTTTAGATTAATAATTCCTTATGTATGAATAGAATAATTGATAATTAAGTAAAGATAAAAATCAAAGAAAAAATTATACTAAAATATTAAGTGCATAAGAAAGATTGAATGATGAAATTAGATCAAAACATTTCATCTTAGTCAATTCAAATTAAACTCGACGTTAATTGCTACAACACTGAAATTATTTTAAGAATCTAAAATAAAAGAAGTAAAAATAAAACTTAGAGGAGGTTTAGTGAGAATGAACTCATGCCTCTTAAAGCAACTCACCAACATAAGCTTTTTTTTTTTTTTACTTTTGACTTTATCTTTCTCACCATTTGATGT